>NC_067207.1:32967009-33167023 GCF_026262505.1 Trichomonas vaginalis G3
TATAATTTATCCGCATTTTACCCTTATGCACTTTCCATGTTGGGAAAGAAAGCATGAATGATATTAAAAAGTTTAATTGAATAAATTTGAACAGAATTTCTGAACAACTAAAATTAATGTGTCTTTGAACATACAGGAAATCTCTCTCTATCGAAGAAATTTTTGAAAAAGAAAAATTTCAATTATCTAATAGCGTAAACCTCACAATCTGAAATGTTTGAACATTTTAAATGAATGATGAAAGAAAATATATTTGCTATCACTTTGGAGTGTAGTTAGCTATGGCATAAATAAAATAATGTTTATCCATAGAATTTTTTTGAATGAATTTCATTCAAATAAGTTATTCGGATATATTTTAGTTATTCAAATGATTTTCGACACTAATTTCATATAAATTTTTTTCTTTGGCAGTATAAAAATTTATTTTAGTATCATAAGGAAACCAACTAAAAATGATGTATACAATGTTTAAAGAATTAATTTATGTCATCAATTCAATTAAATAACGATATTCAACGTATCTCCTCAAATAAAAAGATGTTATTTCAATTTTTTCAATTAATAAATACATTCAAATAAAATCAATTAGCAAATTTAATATTTGCATTTATATCTAAATTCTTTTTAACCATTTTTTCTCATCCAAAATCCATCGTTATTTTTTTTAATCAAACAAAATATTTATTCTATTATGATAACTTGTTATTATTTACATTTACACGGGACTTTTCAAAAATCAATTCAAAAATTCAAAAATCCATCTTTATTCCTTTAGGTAACTATACTAACTTCAACAACTTCATTCAAAAATTTTAATAATTCAATTGACAATTTTCTGAGCGATTTTTATTTTTCCCCTCACTGTCTAATTTCTTTCCCATTTATAAACTAACTATTAAGAAAAGTCAATATTATATATACTCCGATATCATTCGATTGTAGAATAACAAATAATACACCTGTAAAAACACATCGAAAACAATAAACCAATATCTATCCTTGTCCTGACTATTTCATCAGGCTTATAGTTATTACATATATCAACTCATTAAGAGAGTCATATCGATAGTAAATAATAATCTCATTTAATGAATATTTACTTCTTTATTATATAATTTTTTATTCATTCATGAAAGTAATGTTAAAGATTATTACAGAATAGTTATTTACTTATTTTCATTCTATAATCAGTTTTGTTAAAATTTCAAAAAATAATTTTTATTGAAAACGTTGTTTACACTTTTTTTATTAAATTATTGCTATGTAATAACGTAAATAGAACGAGAGAGTAAACATTGGAAGATGCTATTAAGGTATTAAATCAGTTTAAGCACTAATTCCGAAAATTCTTACTCCATGCATGAATGGGAGCTTTGGAATGACGATTACTGCCAAGATTGGTAAGTTCATCATTATGTAGGCTAATTCCCAATGACCAGCATCAACAGCCAAAACAAATAATATGAATGGGACTATAATTAAGAATTTCCTAGCTCGAGTGAATTGTAATTGGTCGTCGATTTGCTCCCAAAAGGTTAATTGGGAATATGCGCCATGGTCGTCAATGAATGGTGAGCCTTTTATCCAGTGGAAAAGGATAATTGTAATAATCCCATGAATCCAGTTTACAAGTGTCCAAGAAGCTGAGGATGATAAACCAATTCCAATGAAAAGAATACGAACAAATAAGAATAACAATGCGTAAAATACCCAACAGATAGGGTTATCAATAAATGCAACGTTCTTGTTGAGAATTGCTGGAAGTGATGAAGACTTTTTCATTCCAAGAAATTATTATACGATCGTTTTCAATTCAATTTTTCAATGATATTTTGGTCTCTCGTTTCTTAGTTTTCTCATTTTATGGATTTTTTCCCTTCATGACGAATTGTTTCTTGAACAAAAATGCAAGGACTAAATTTTATATAAAAATATAGTCTAATCATTTATGTATTTTCGTTCTTGCAATCATTTTTCTTCAAGGTTGCCAATAAAATGACTCCCAATAGCTTGAGACAACAAATCCTGAATGTAGGTAGTGATAATGAATTTCATGGTATATAATCTTGGTAAAAAAGGGGGTTGGCGTCCTAAGGCGTCCTAGTGTAAATTTCTCAAAATTGTGATATTTACATCACATTTTTGAGAGGTTTATGGCGTCCTAAGGGAAAATTGAATAGCTAGCGTCCCGAATTTTCATTCTAAGATTTAAATATATTATATACTTAAGTTAATAAAAATATAAAATTAAATTTTTATTATGTTAACTTATAAGAAATTTTTTGAATTATCGTTGATTTATTGTAATCTTTCCAGGCTATACTTTTGAAATCAACTTTACCTGTCATACGCATTAATGTAGTAGATGTCAGATGTAGCTATTATATCCCAGCAACATTGGTATTTTATCATTGTAGATATCAAAATGAAGCGTTTTTTCAGATATAATTTTTCGTAAATTTTTCAAAAATAAGATGGTAAAAAAGCCTCGACTTGCTCGAAAAATAACAATTTTTTACTTGTAAAAATAACCCTTTTACAGCATGGGCAGCTATTCAATCACTATTTCTTTTTCTAAAAGTATATTTTTCAAAAAAAATTAAGATCAAATTCGACAATTTCTTGATGAAAGCAAAAATATTACACATACTTCTAGATGCATGGGATAAAATATGCAATTATCCAATCAATTCGCATGATTTGAAAAAAAAATCTAAATTTGATAAAAATGTAGAAATTTTTTATTTTTAACTTGAGATTCGATTTTTTTGATCCAATTTGTGAATTTTTTGATCGGAATTTCAATTAATTTGTTGATCAAAAATGACCTCACAATGTTTGATCATAAGTGAAGTCATCTTCATGGATATTTAGAAATTCCAAGAGAAATTGCTTATTTCTCGCAGATGTAATATCTGAGAAAATCGAATTTAAATATTCATAGAAACCCAAATCATTCTCCGGTTCGAATAATTCATCTGTTGCTTTTTCTGTTTTTTCTATGAATTTTAATAATTTGATAGTAGTAGAATATGACGGGTTGTGTGACTTTTTTTGTAAACGTAAGAATTCATACAATATAGAACGATTTTGTATCATTAAAAAATTAACATTAATTTTAAAATAATTTATTTTTTTATTCTTACATAAATGACCCAACAAGTAAAACCCGATAAAGTGGATAATAGAATTTTAGAGGATGGTGTTCCTGTTTACATTCAAAGATATAAAGGAAAACAATATTACAGAATGATAAATCCTGAATATGTGAAACATATATTTAATAAAGAAGGATGTAAAGTTTTAAATATTGAAGAGTTTGAAAATACTAAATCTATAATAAAATATGAATTTAGGAATAAATGTTATACAGTTTCATATTATGAATGGAAAACCGATAAGATTAGAAAACATTTAGGAGATTATGGTGATAGGAGAAATCTAGTATATACGAGAGAGTAAAAGAAATCAGATATAATTATTTTCATGAATAAAAAATAATTTATTTTTTTATCTTTTATAAAGGAAGCTATATATAGATGATGTCAGATATTCCACGATTAATTAAACATTGTTTAAATCCTGAATGGGTTAAACTTCAATTTAAAAATGAAGATTGTGAATTATTAAATGAATATGAAAGCCAAAATAAGCTAATGAGGTATAAATATAATGATAAAGAATATTTAATTTCATGGAATCAATGGAGTCATAATCAAAGACCTCATAAACGAGAAGAAGAAATTGAAAATAATGAAATGGAAATCATTGATGACATTAAAGAGGATGGAATTCCTAAATTTTGTAGAAAAACCTTTAGAACTAAGTTAGGAGCATATAAACGTAGAGTATTAAATCCTGAATATCTTAAACATCAATTTAAAAAGGAAGACTGTGAACTATTAAACGCTAATGAATATGAAAATGCTAAATCAAAACTGAGATATAAATATATTGGAAGTGATGAAAGGTGTAGAGATAAAAATAAAGTTTATTCAGTTTCATATAATAACTGGCACACGTTAGGGATAAGAAAACATTTAGGAGATTATGGGAAATGTTCTGAATTCTTTAAATCTAGTATATACGAGAGAGTAAAAGAAATTAGAAATAATTATTTTCATGAATAAAAAATAAACTTTAAAAATTCATGTCTTACATTTTTGAATAATTTATTTTTTGTAATCGTAAGAATTCTCACATAATTGAATGATTTTTGAACATACTTCCGAATAGCAGATTTTAAAAATTTATGAATAATTTATAAAAAGTTTTTATTCCTACAATTCCTATATTACCATTAATAAAAAGAATATATTTTATAATAGTTTCATTTCGAACATGTTAAAATTTATCTGCATTTCGAAAAATTTTATTATAAATGATAATATAATTTATTAAATTAATATATAACTTATGAATTTTTACTTTTTGTATGAAATAAAATTTAGTATTAATAAAGTTATAAAATAAATTGGTGCATGTTAGATGTAAATAAGATATAAAAAGGTGTTTATGAATACTTTAGCAGAACTTCTACTGGTAGAGTTTATACTGGCAGAACTTCTACTGGTAGAGTTTATACTGGCAGAACTTCTACTGGCAGAACTTCTACTGGTAGAGTTTATACTGGCAGAACTTCTACTGGTAGAGTTTATACTGGCAGAACTTCTACTGTTTCCCTCAAAATTGAACACTTTAGCAGAACTTCTACTGGTAGAGTTTATACTGGCAGAACTTCTACTGGTAGAGTTTATACTGGCAGAACTTCTACTGGTAGAGTTTATACTGGCAGAACTTCTACTAGTAAAGTTTCTACTGGTAGAACTTCTACTGGCAGAATTTCTACTGGTTATATATGGTGTCAATTTTTTAAAAAATTTTGAATTCAATGAGTTATATCAAAAATAAAATTCTTGAATAGAGTAAAAAAATTTAAATAATTTATTTAAATATTTTCTTCTGACATTTTTGAATAATTTATTTTTTTAATTCGTAAGAAAATGAGTGGATCAAGATTCGTAACCGTCAATCAATTAATGGATGCTCTTTCACCAATTCTTGAAAATGTTAAACAAGTAGATGTTTATTTCGATGATTATGTAGAAAGTTTATATTATAAAGGTAAACATAATATTAAACCCATTGCTTTTGCATTTGATAATAAATTAATTGAAAATGCAAAAATTTGGGAATTAATTCCAGATATTGAATATATAACGAATATAACTAATAAATGGTTCAAACGAATTCCAACCACAAAAGTTCTTTGTAAATTAATGATCAAAACCGAGGCCAAAGAATTTCATGAATTTACATATCATCCAAATAAAGTTTCAGAACTAGAAAATGAAAAACTTCAGAAAAAATTAAACGATAGACTTTCAAATGATCGTATTGAAAAAATAAATAAACTAGCAGAAGTTGCATTTAATAATGAAATATTTGATGAATATAACCTTGAACTCAGTGATGGGCTTTAAGGACCCGGGCTCAACGAGTCATGATTTATGAAATCAATTATTTGATTTATTCGCTCTTCAATAATTTCTATTCTTTTTGTTAAATCATCTATTTTCATTAATGAGGTGATTCTTGATTGAGGAATAGATTTCAAACTAACCACTCCTTTTATTTTTGAAATTTTGAATCCATCAACTTTAAACATTTTATTCAATTTACATGTTGTCAATTCTTCAAATAATTTTTATTGTTAGCATAATAGTCATTAAATTCTTCAACAGATGAAAAATTTTTTATTTCAGTAATTGGTTTAACAACGTTTATTTTTTGTTGAACATTTTCATTTATTTCCTCCTCTGTTTCATTTATTTTTAAAATTGGTTTCATTTATCATTAAATAAAAATTAGAATATAAGTGATGAAATATATTTTTTAATTAATATTAAATCAGAAATGGCGGCAGGATTCTTTAAAAAATTATGGGAAGGAATTAAGAAAGCTGCGGGTTGGGTTCATCAAAAGATTATTAAACCCATTGCAAACTTTTTGGCACCAGTAGCGAAAACGGCAGGAACTATCATAGGTGGAGTATTAGGTGCTAAAGCAGGTAATCCGGCGATGGGAGCACAAGCAGGTAACGCAGTTGGTGGAATAGCTGAAGGAATACTTAATAAAATAGGAGGTAGATAGTGGGAAAATAAATAAATATTATTTTTATCTTAGTATCGGTTGAAGTCTTTGATAAACTTTTTCTCCTTTATTTAATATTTCTCTTATTGGGGCGGCTTTTGGCGTTATTGATTCAGCAACGTCACTAATTGCTTCTTTATTCTTAAATATCCAATTTGCTCCCTTCTTCAATGTTTCCCAAACTTTATGCGCTCCTCTTTTTACTCTATCCCACAGTTTCTTAAATATACCTGCAGCCATAGTTGATTATTTCATTAAAATTAAAAATTCATTTTCATCTTTTAATTTTGATTTTTTATTTATTAATAAATGACGACTAACTATTTGGTGCCAAACACCAAACCGATTAATGGAAATGTGTTTCATTCATTCGAAAAGATAAATGAAATATTTGCAAAGAATGACGGTAGAAGATATTATAGAGAACTTGAAAGTTCATGCTATGACTCTGATGCTCCATATTTTGATGATAAACAAACTCATTTAAGAATTACAAATCCGGCTCATGATGTGAACCAATTAGGTGACACATATATTAAACGCAAAGTTAAAGCAACTCTAGTTTCAAATAAAGCTTTCACATGTGATGCCGCTTTTAAATGCATGCGTTTATTCGTTGGTTACAAATCATCAAATCAAAGCTTTAAACAATTAGAAGTAGAAACCGAAAGAGGTGATGCCGGTTATCTTCAGATGGATTGCGCCCGTGAATCTTTCGCATTTGCAACATATAAACCAAAATCAGAAAGGAAAGTTAAAAAGTTTGTTCATTCGTTATATAATAATGTTCAAAAATATGATAACTCAGTATGTGGTAAATATATTGACCCTTCAGAAGTTTTCAAGAAAGCAAATGAAGAAGTTGATGTCACTTTTGATATGATTATTCCGGTAAATGATTTGTTAGCATTTCAGGCGTTCGATGATTATCCTAAATCATTTGGTGATATCATTCTTAAATATTATGTTTTCAGGGATACTTTAGTATTTTGTCAGGTTGACCCGTTAAGAGTTGCTGATTTACAAAATTACGTTTATGAAAAGATAACTGATGAAAATTATGAAAAGATTATGAATCATGTTTATAAATATGATCGCAAATTCCAACAAATCGGACTTTCTACCAAATTAATTACAAGCTTAGCCACTACATCTGCTGACGCAACAGTTGAGGACGTTATTATTTCATGCATAAAGATGGAAGTTTTAGAGGATAAATGTATTACACCAGGATACGGTTTAATTGAAGAATCAGTTAAAGCAATACCACGTTTATTTAGTAAGGAAGATCCATTCATGATTCCAGCTCAACATATTGACGTTCGTTCACTAAATGGAGGTTGCATCACTCCTGAAGGTATTAGCTCAGATTTCTCATACGCTCTTCATAATGTTACAGATGTTGTGTTAACATTTCCGAAGAATGCAATGCAAAGAACGGTTTTAGAAAATCCAATGCTTCGAGGTCTTCAGGTCACTATAGATTCCAGAAACTTCCCCGATCAAGCGATGACCACAGTGGGTGACATATTCTTTACACGTATGCTTCAAGCTTCTGATTTAGATGGAGTGAATGAATGCACAGAAGAATACGAGGACTCATTAACTAGACCACTGAATGCAGATGATGGCACGCCATTAGCTAGAACATGGAAAGACCAAACTTCATTCTTATGCACTATTCCAGTTCAACGTGATGGAGCGGGTATATTCTTTGATGGATTAGAAACTTTCAACTCACAAGTTACAGTACAAGTGAAAGCTTATCCAATCATTCAGGGTGAAAATGACACTTACTGTTCAAAGGTGACAAATCCTCCTCAGGTTTGGTTTACTAGGACTACATATTGGACATGGACACCGGACGAAGGTTTGAAATATCATCCAACAGGTACACCACCACAGTATAGAAGTTCATATGATGAAATATTGATGAATAGAAATGTTTAAAATTATAAATTTATTTTTGATTAAATGGATTTAAATTCATCCACCCCTTATGAAGAATTAGCAGGAGTATATAATACATACGTAGATGATATGATTAATGAAGCATTGAGTGATAATAGAAATGCTCTATCTAAGGAAAAATTAATGAAAATTCCATATTCTGAATGTTACTTAAATTCAATCACTGCAGCAATTGGTAAACAGAATAAAGGTAAAACATTAACGAGATGGATAAAATGCACACATTTGCACACATTTTGACACTTTTTCTGACAAGCATCATTCAAATTTGAAGAAAAACCTCTAAATTTCATTCAAATTTCTGTCAAAATGTGTGCAAAATTGAAATAGGCACACATTTTGACATACTATTATTTATATACGTTATTTTAATGGTTTCAGAGAAATCTTCGTTACACATTATTGAAGATTACTCAATATTTAAGTGAATGACTCACTACCACCTGTTTAGAAAAATGGTAGCATAAAATCCAAATGTCACATATATTATTTCTTATTTCATACAAATAAACTTACAATTATAACCTCAACTTGTTTGCAAAGCAGAAACTCAATATAAGCAATCGATCAGTAGTGTATTTAAAAGTCGAATTTAAATTTAAAAATTTATAATCTTATTTCGGAACCAAATAGTATAAATTTAGGACAAAAAGCTACGTGGTGTTGATAACAACTATTAAAATTCAAATATTACTACCATGAACAATACAATGGCTCATATTGATAATTGATAAACGTGCATATAAATTGCATATATCATCAATGTCATTAAGTAAAATACATGTATATAAATAGATTAGAAATATTTTTCGGTTAGAATTAAAATCTATGTAATAAAAAATAAGTTATAAAAATAAATACCGAATTTTTATTTGTAATATAAACTGCTACAATATGCTAGTGTATACAAATGTATTTGTCGTATTGATTTGAAAGATCTTCAACATGGTTCAGATCTAAATTTGAAACTCGTAAAATAAAGCGAATCTTTATTTGTAATATAAACTGCTACAATATGCTAGTGTATACAAATGTATTTGTCGTATTGATTTGAAAGATCTTCAACATGGTTCAGATCTAAATTTGAAACTCGTAAAATAAAGCGAATCTTTATTTGTAATATAAACTGCTACAATATGCTAGTGTATACAAATGTATTTGTCGTATTGATTTGAAAGATCTTCAACATGGTTCAGATCTAAATTTGAAACTCGTAAAATAAAGCGAATCTTTATTTGTAATATAAACTGCTACAATATGCTAGTGTATACAAATGTATTTGTCGTATTGATTTGAAAGATCTTCAACATGGTTCAGATCTAAATTTGAAACTCGTAAAATAAAGCGAATCTTTATTTGTAATATAAACTGCTACAATATGCTAGTGTATACAAATGTATTTGTCGTATTGATTTGAAAGATCTTCAACATGGTTCAGATCTAAATTTGAAACTCGTAAAATAAAGCGAATCTTTATTTGTAATATAAACTGCTACAATATGCTAGTGTATACAAATGTATTTGTCGTATTGATTTGAAAGATCTTCAACATGGTTCAGATCTAAATTTGAAACTCGTAAAATAAAGCGAATCTTTATTTGTAATATAAACTGCTACAATATGCTAGTGTGTACAAATGTGTTTGTACAAATGTATAACTCTTTGTCAATTGTTATGGCACCTTATAACTTAAAAATCATTTTCATTAACAAATATAAAAAGTGACAATTAATATTTTCATTAAATGCATATTTAATTATCAAAACAATGTCGATTTAGCTTGAATGTTCATTATAAATATGTAAGTTTAGGAAAACAAAAAATAATTAATTCTCGCAAAGAAACTTATTTTAAAAGAACCTAAACAAAAGTTCATATAATAATAAATCTAAAAATAGATATTAATTTAAACGAAGATAATGAGAGAATGGGGATGTTGTAAAACAATGAGACTTAATGATCAAATAATTAAAATAATAAAATTAATTAAAGGAAAGCTAAAATAGTTTAATGAATTTTTATAGATTGATTACACAATCAATGTTTCTGTGTCAATGTACATCAATCAACATTGTTTCATTGAATTTTGTCTTTCACCAAGAAGATTCAAGAACAAAGTTTTGTAGTTTCAATAGATTGATTACACAATCAATGTTTCTGTGTCAATGTACATCAATCAACATTGTTTCATTGAATTTTGTCTTTCACCAAGAAGATTCAAGAACAAAGTTTTGTAGTTTCAATAGATTGATTACACAATCAATGTTTCTGTGTCAATGTACATCAATCAACATTGTTTCATTGAATTTTGTCTTTCACCAAGAAGATTCAAGAACAAAGTTTTGTAGTTTCAATAGATTGATTACACAATCAATGTTTCTGTGTCAATGTACATCAATCAACATTGTTTCATTGAATTTTGTCTTTCACCAAGAAGATTCAAGAACAAAGTTTTGTAGTTTCAATAGATTGATTACACAATCAATGTTTCTGTGTCAATGTACATCAATCAACATTGTTTCATTGAATTTTGTCTTTCACCAAGAAGATTCAAGAACAAAGTTTTGTAGTTTCAATAGATTGATTACACAATCAATGTTTCTGTGTCAATGTACATCAATCAACATTGTTTCATTGAATTTTGTCTTTCACCAAGAAGATTCAAGAACAAGTTTTCCTCTTTTTCTTTTTTAAATGATTAAAATATTACCTTGCTTCAACTTTACACGTTTTCGTTTACTAAAATTATCTTTTACCTTCACTTATCTTATCATACCCAATTATTCATTTAATTCTATATTTTTCTGACCAAAAATCCTCTCAAATCTCCCTTCTTCTTTCAAAAATTCTATGAGTTTATTCAAATTTCCTTTAAATCTTTGCTAGTCCTTCTATAGATTCATTCTAAAATTTTTGAAAAAAATTTAAAATTTGCTAAATATATTCTTTATTACTTTGCACTATTTTCCAATTGAAAAATCGTCGATTTTAATCAAATGTAAGATCATCATAATAAAAATTATGAAACTTACCGTGTTTATTAGTAAATTTCAATATGAAGTTGTTATACAAACAGCTGGGACTTTAAATTGAGAAATTGCATAATTCCATCTACAAATTTTGGTCTAGACAATAATCATTGATAAATTATAATATATGTATTATGTGTATTTACATTGCATATATAACAATTTCAATTTCTATATTAAATTGTTATTTGATATCAGCTATATTTGTTCAGGTAAAATGAAGTGTAAAAATATAATTCATGAATTACATATATATATATTATTTTTATTATTAAAATCAAATTCAGATTTATAAATTAAGGTTATTCATTTTTGATATGGTTATCACGCTCAAATATGGAAATAAAATTAAAAAAGTCAATACTCCTCAAGAAATACATTGTCTATCATTATATCTATATGCTTCCAAAGTATTTCATCTTAAACTAAAGACTTTTATATTACAAAAAGATTCAAAGAAGATACAATTGTTTAATTATGTTAAACATTATTCAGATATGACAATTGAAATAAAAGAGTCAAAAAAGCCTCTAAACTATTTGACAATCCAATAATTTCTTCAACTAAACTATCAAATTTGGAGGATTTAATAAAATGTGGATATGATATGGATATTTCACAAATTGCATTGTTTTCAGCCAGAAATGACATTGATACTGCTATGAAAATACTGAACATGGATTCAATCGAAGAATATGGATATGAACTTAATTGCTTATTAAAACAAGTAAGAGAATTTAGAAGAAGTGATATAAAAGGTCAAATGATTGCAATAAGGACAGATAGCAATGGTAAAAAATACACAGAAGTATTAGCAGAAGGGATTTTTAAAGCAGATAGCGATGTTGAATCAAGTGATGATTCATATGATATCATTGAAGATGTAAAATCAGATAAAATTAAATCAGGAAACGCGCTTAATATTAATGATATAATTGGCAATAGGAATCCAAATATTAATGGAGAAACGATTAATAGCCATTCAAATATTAATCAAAACATTAATGAAAGAAATTCAAATATTGATGGAGAAACGATTAATAGCCATTCAAATATTAATCAAAACATTAATGAAAGAAATTCAAATATTGATGGGAAACGATTAATAGCCATTCAAATATTAATCAAAACATTAATGAAAGAAATTCAAATATTGATGGAGAAACGATTAATAGCCATTCAAATATTAATCAAAACATTAATGAAAGAAATTCAAATATTGATGGGGAAACGATTAATAGCCATTCAAATATTAATCAAAACATTAATGAAAGAAATTTAAATATTAATGATGAAATTACTGATGGTCATCAAAATATTAATGGACGCATATTGAAACCAAAATCAAATAATAATAAATTTCGGCAAGCAATCCTCAAATTACCTCCTAATTTTATACAAGTAAATAGAGTAAACATCCAAGTTCCTCCAGCGCCAGCTCTTCCTCAACAGAGACAACAACAATCTCTTCCAGCTCAGACTCTTCCTCAACAGAGACAACAACAATCTCTTCCAGCTCAGACTCTTCCTCAACAGAGACAACAACAATCTCTTCCAGCTCAGACTCTTCCTCAACAGAGACAACAACAATCTCTTCCAGCTCAGGCTCTTCCTCAACAGAGACAACAACAATCTCTTCCAGCTCAGACTCTTCCTCAACAGAGACAACAACAATCTCTTCCAGCTCAGGCTCTTCCTCAACAGAGACAACAACAATCTCTTCCAGCTCAGGCTCTTCCTCAACAGAGACAACAACAATCTCTTCCAGCTCAGGCTCTTCCTCAACAGAGACAACAACAATCTCTTCCAGCTCAGACTCTTCCTCAACAGAGACAACAACAATCTCTTCCAGCTCAGACTCTTCCTCAACAGAGACAACAACAATCTCTTCCAACTCAGGCTCTTCCTAAACAACAACCACATATAACTGATAATTTATCTTTTGATAACTTTATTAACCCTCAAATTATTATTGATAATGCGAAAGTATATCAAAGTATTTCCGACAAAAGGAGTCAATATAATCTTTCCAAAACCATTTGCGAACAATGTGTTGCAAACTACAATATATTGAACAAAGATGATAAAGAAGCCCAGAGAATAAAAATTAGTGATATTTTACGTACTTATCATACATTTAGTATAACTGACTCTGACAAACTTGCCTATAGGAAAACGATATATCCTCAAGGTACTCCATTACGATTTGAACGTTATTATTGCAAGAATGATCATTTAGAGTTACACTATTATTGTGCCAAACGAAAAAAATGTGGTTATTCACAAATTATATCATTATTTCCAGCTGGTTCGAATATAAAAGCGTCAATCCACGAAATAAATCCTCCACACAACTGCTCCAAATCAGAATATTCGATTGAAATCAATGGAACACATCAAATCAGGTATGAATTCGAATCAATGATATCAACTTATATTCAAAATAATCCATTGTTATCACTAGCTGAAGCTCGACAATATTCAAATCAACACATATTTGAATACAATTCTTCACATGATGATACTATTGATATTTCACCTCAAACAATAGCAAAGCTATACTACGAGATCAGGCCTAAAATCAAACTAAGCGAAAATGAATTAATTAAGAAGTTATTAGAAAAGTATAACAGCACAGATTATTATATAACCCAATATTACTCAAGTTCAGATGATACTAACTATTATTTCTTCAGGTTGCCAGCTTTTATAAAAAGAGCTAAAACTTGCAACCATCTTTTCATAGATGGAACATTTCGTATCGTTCCAATTAAGTTAGCAAATGGGCAGCTCTTAAATCTTTTAGTATACGATGAAGCTACAAATTTATATTTACCTTTCCTTCATGTACTAATGACAGGAAGATCATCACTTAACTATGATACAGTTTTTAATTTAATGATCACATGTCCTCTTATTAGTATATCATTGGGAAAATATAAAATCATTACATCAGATTTTGAGAATGCATTAATGAAATCAATCAAATCTAAAGTCAATGATGAAACTACAGTCACTGGTTGTATATTTCATTATATAGCAGCTCTTGTTAAAAATTTCAAAAAGTTATGTGATGAAAACGATGTTTGCGCAAAATCACTTTTAAAACTATTATGTGCATGTCCTTTTGTTCCAATAGAAGTTTTTGAAATAATTTGCAAAAAATTAGATGCGATTAAAGAAATAAATGATTTTGCAAAATATTTCTTAAATACATGGGGTAAAAAGTATGATGTAATTAACAAGCTGAAAGTATCTGATATGATCTTTTCCAATAATGGAGTTGAGTCATTTAAAAAGTGTTAAACTCTCATATTGCATTCCCACATCCAACTATTTATCATATGATTTACATCCTATTGAAAGTTGATAAGGTATATTTTCATCGATATGCAAGGCAGCAAAATGACAATTTTGATCATAAAAAATCGTATTTTATACCATTGACAAGAATTCAACAAGAGTTAGATGTATTCACATCTAATTTTGGATTAGAACGTGCAGAAATACCAAGTGAAATAATCAAAAAACATAAAAAATCATTTCGATTTGGAGAGGCCGATTATCGAGATATAGAAATTGAAAAATATCTGAATAAAAATGATGAGCAGTTTTCAAATTCTGTTACAATTAAATTAGAAGAATCCGATGATATAAATATCAATGAATTCGAAATTACAGAAGATGATATTTTTGGAAATGAGATTAATTAATTTATGACAAATCATTTAGAATAAAAAATTATTTTATAAGAATTTGAAAATTAATAATAAGGGAAATAGGAACAGTAATATATAAGTATATATGAAGACAAAAATTCAATGAAACAATGTTGATTGATGTACATTGACACAGAAACATTGATTGTGTAATCAATCTATTGAAACTACAAAACTTTGTTCTTGAATCTTCTTGGTGAAAGACAAAATTCAATGAAACAATGTTGATTGATGTACATTGACACAGAAACATTGATTGTGTAATCAATCTATAAAAATTCATTAAACTATTTTAGCTTTCCTTTAATTAATTTTATTATTTTAATTATTTGATCATTAAGTCTCATTGTTTTACAACATCCCCATTCTCTCATTATCTTCGTTTAAATTAATATCTATTTTTAGATTTATTATTATATGAACTTTTGTTTAGGTTCTTTTAAAATAAGTTTCTTTGCGAGAATTAATTATTTTTTGTTTTCCTAAACTTACATATTTATAATGAACATTCAAGCTAAATCGACATTGTTTTGATAATTAAATATGCATTTAATGAAAATATTAATTGTCACTTTTTATATTTGTTAATGAAAATGATTTTTAAGTTATAAGGTGCCATAACAATTGACAAAGAGTTATACATTTGTACAAACACATTTGTACACACTAGCATATTGTAGCAGTTTATATTACAAATAAAGATTCGCTTTATTTTACGAGTTTCAAATTTAGATCTGAACCATGTTGAAGATCTTTCAAATCAATACGACAAATACATTTGTATACACTAGCATATTGTAGCAGTTTATATTACAAATAAAGATTCGCTTTATTTTACGAGTTTCAAATTTAGATCTGAACCATGTTGAAGATCTTTCAAATCAATACGACAAATACATTTGTACACACTAGCATATTGTAGCAGTTTATATTACAAATAAAGATTCGCTTTATTTTACGAGTTTCAAATTTAGATCTGAACCATGTTGAAGATCTTTCAAATCAATACGACAAATACATTTGTATACACTAGCATATTGTAGCAGTTTATATTACAAATAAAAATTCGGTATTTATTTTTATAACTTATTTTTTATTACATAGATTTTAATTCTAACCGAAAAATATTTCTAATCTATTTATATACATGTATTTTACTTAATGACATTGATGATATATGCAATTTATATGCACGTTTATCAATTATCAATATGAGCCATTGTATTGTTCATGGTAGTAATATTTGAATTTTAATAGTTGTTATCAACACCACGTAGCTTTTTGTCCTAAATTTATACTATTTGGTTCCGAAATAAGATTATAAATTTTTAAATTTAAATTCGACTTTTAAATACACTACTGATCGATTGCTTATATTGAGTTTCTGCTTTGCAAACAAGTTGAGGTTATAATTGTAAGTTTATTTGTATGAAATAAGAAATAATATATGTGACATTTGGATTTTATGCTACCATTTTTCTAAACAGGTGGTAGTGAGTCATTCACTTAAATATTGAGTAATCTTCAATAATGTGTAACGAAGATTTCTCTGAAACCATTAAAATAACGTATATAAATAATAGTATGTCAAAATGTGTGCCTATTTCAATTTTGCACACATTTTGACAGAAATTTGAATGAAATTTAGAGGTTTTTCTTCAAATTTGAATGATGCTTGTCAGAAAAAGTGTCAAAATGTGTGCAAATGTGTGCTATGTTTTTTTCTCACATTAACGATATTAAAACAAATTATCATTATTGCTAACACTTCCCCCCATTCACATGTGTTAATTTATATCAACCGTTCAGGTTCACCTTCAGATGATACATTTGAATCTTTAAAGCATTTAATCAAAATTCCAATTATTTATTTATCACAAGAAGAAGCAGAAGATTATTTAAAAAACTTTTTAATGTATAAAGAATTATATAATACAATCAAGAAGCAAGGATTAGAGGATAAAATTATTGATAAACAACGGGATGAATTATTTGAAACACTTTCTATTTCAAATTTTGATAGAGAATTTTTGCATTCACTAATTTTTCTAGATGATGCCGTGAAATCAAAACTAATAACTAATGAGAAATCATATTTTAATCAATTATTAACTCAATGTCGACACATTCAGTGTTCATTCTTTATGGCTGTTCAATATTTCAAAGCATTAAGCACAAACATTAAATCAAACCTGTCCACCCTTTTCATTTTCAGTGGGTTTAGTCGTCAACAGTTGAACGTTATGCTTTATCAAGTGAATTTACCAATGAGCATTAATGAACTTTACACACAATATCAACAATTAGGAGAACATGGAAAAATAATAGTTGATTTAAATAAAGGTTCCATTAAATTCGAATAACTTTTTTATAATTAATTTTTATTTTTTATTTATAATTAAACATGACAGAAATTGCAAATCTTCTACAAGTTCCATTAAAACAAGGAACAAACAAAAAGGGTGCATATAATAGAACTATGAAAGTTCCAGACGGAATGAAAGAATTAGTCCACATTGTTGCCGGTCTTCAAAAGGATGTTAAACAAATGAGAAACGTTTTAACATTACCAGAAGCTCAAGCATATGCCAAACGTCATGGACCAAATTGGGAAGCACACGAAGCAGACATTACGGGTCCAAATGGAAAACCTGATGGAATAAATGAAGTCTTTGTTACTGATGGTCAAGGTAATATTAAAGTCATAAATGGGTATAAATTAACAATGACGGATTATCCTAAACGTAAAGCATATAATGAACGTTATCCTATGCAATTTGATGAAAATGGAAAAGCTGTTAAACAATACATTGGAGAAGGTGAAAATGGTCCAATTAATTCATACCGTCATAATCCATATTCTTATTTCAATGAAGAATTAAATGCTATTGAAGAGGGACCGGATGGATTACCACGATATTCTAACCAGTTTGATGGTCAATATGCAAATTTGAGACCTGAAATTCCAGCTAAGAAATTCTTTAAAGTTGCTTTATTCGATCCAGTGTTCAATGAACAGAAAGAAGCAATGAAAGCAGAATTTAAACCAATTCAAGTGGCAAGAATTTCTTCATCTTCACTTTCAGAAGCGTTCAAGGAATTGATAAAGAAACCACTTTATTCTCAACAAGGTTATAACTTTGATTTAATTAAAGAAAGTGATAGATGTAAATTAGAAAAATCAGATGGTTTTAAGAATGCATGTAATGAAATGATTAAAGATATTGTAAATGATAAAATAAGACTGGGAGAAACTCAAATCATTATCAATAACATAATTGGTGCAGTTACAAAGAAAGTATAAGCAAACAATGATGAACCTTGGGATATTACCCTAACAACTAAATAAAACTTTAAGTATATTTTTCTTTTTTTTATTCAATTATAAATGAGAAGACGTTTCACAAGTCAAAAGAACACAAACGCAAAAGCAGAGATTACGGTTGGTTATAACGTAAATGATGATAAATCACGAATTATTCAAAATGTTAAAGTTAATGTTAGTCCTGAATTAACAAGGTCAGCAACACAGTCCAATTTATTAACTCGTGACTTACCAAAGAAAGAGGAGGAGCAAAATAAAGAAGATGAAGACCCAATCATTTTATCTGAACCCGGTAAAGAACCCGTTGAAATCCCCACATATCCAACATACCCCCCACCTCTTTCATCAAACATCAAGAACCCAGGAATCTACGATTCCAGTCGCAATGCGCCATATAAAATAGACATTAATTCTGAATTAATGAAAATTTACCGTGATATAATAACTGATAATTATGATTCAATAATAAATTTAATTGACCAATCCGGTTTAATTATTTTACCTTATGAATCATTAATTCACATTATCGCCATTCTTTGTGATGTTCAAGATTCAGACGTTAAGATTCAATTTTTCATAGATGATGAGGTTTCATGCTGCGGAACAGTTGCAAAAATAAATCCTATAAAGGATATTAGCACAATTAAGATATCAAAGAACGGAACAACAACTGAACTTCATTTAACATATAATGATATTTATAATAAAATAGTTGATGAATATAAAATATCACTTGAAAAATTCTTTGTTAAGGCTATTTAATATTCAAGCATTAACATTATCGAATAATAATCCTTTGAATCATAATCAATAATAATTGACCTTTCACCAGTTTCTATCGTTTGTTTTATTTCTTTTTGTTCCCCACTATCTGGATCGGTCATTGTAATTGTTTTTGTTATAGTATCAGCTTTATCTTTAACTTCAATCTTTTTTCCATCAGGATATTTAAACCAAAATTCCAAAAATTCGATATTGTCAATCTGTTCATATTTTAATCTATCAATTACATTTTTAATACCATCTGAAAATCTTATGAAATGGTCATTATATGGGTTTGATTGAACTAAATTTGAATGAAGTGAAATATAACCTGATGATGAATATGACATCGACTCATATTTTCTGAAAACACTAAAATTTATAACATGAATGAATTTCTTATTCGTTGAATTTATGAATTCTTGAGGTAATCTTATTCTAGTTTTATTTATCACTGGAAAATAACGCTTTACCATATTTTTAATCGTAATAAAAATGTCAATTATCAATATTATTTCAAATAATAGTTGTGAATTAAATTTAACAGTTAGCGGAATTTATAATGTTACTCTCGTTTCTGTGAGTGGTAAATTTAATTCCATTCTTTTAGACCCTTCAGATTATATATCATTTATTAAAGATGACCATGAAAAAACGTATGATATGTATATAAATAATGTGATAGCGAAATGGGATATTAACACGATTTTAAGTTATTTAAATGAATCATTTATCGTATTGTATGAAGGAAATTTTAAATCAAAACCTGATAAACTTTTTGAACTTGATGAAATAAATAACCTTATTAAATTTCCGCTGAAAATTAAATTTTGTACTCCTCATCTTCGTTCATTGTTGGGGATATTAAATTTTGAAAAAGATGTTGGGGATGTTTTGTATTCTGACACTGGTTCCAATTTCATTTTAATCAAATGTGATAAAGTTAATACCCCAATGAGATTTTCACATCAAACATTAGACCCTAACTCTTACCCATCAATACAAAACATTTTATCCATCAACTTAAACACATTTTCTTTATCATATCCGTTTCAATTATCCGGGAATTCATTTATTCTTCATTCAAAAGATTTATCAAATATTAAATTTAGAATAACTGACCTATTTGATTGTGATTTAGAATTCATGAATGAAATATTATGGCAATTTCAAATAGAAAAAATAGCTGATGAGATAACAGATTAAATATTTATTTTTAAATCATAATAAATGATTAAACAACAGCAACCACAACAACTTAAGGCACAAAGCACCCAGGTCCCTCAGACCATTACATACGCCATATATGCATATAATTCAAAGACGGCAGAACAAACGCAAAGGTTGAAATATGGAGATTTGGAGATAGTATTGAAAAATGAACATTTCGAATTCGTTTGCAAAGGTGGTGCAGTGATATCAAATATAAAAGAAATTTTATTTATGAATTCAAAAATTAAAGGAATAACGGATGATATAACATCAATTCCACCAGAAGAACAAAGATATTACGCATTAAATGCATTTCCTAAAGTTTTGAAGATTGGAAGATTTAATTTAAATGAGGAATTCATAAAAGGTTTCCTTAATGACATAATGAAGAAAGCAGATAAGGAATATGTCAACGGTGAGTTAATGAAGAAGGCAGATAATGAATATGTCAACGGTGAGTTAATGAAGAAGGCAGATAATGAATATGTCAACGGTGAGTTAATGAAGAAGGCAGATAAGGAATATGTGGATGAAAAAGATAATGAAATTAAAGAAAGGGTTGAATGGTATCATGAATGGACATCAAAGATTTTTAAAACTAAAGCTGATACAGGATGGGTTTCAGGATGTTTAGACCTTAAAGCAGATAAGGAATATGTCAACGGTGAGTTAGAGAAGAAGGCAGATAATGAATATGTCAACAGTGAGTTAGAGAAGAAGGCAGATAATGAATATGTCAACAGTGAGTTAGAGAAGAAGGCAGATAATGAATATGTCAACAAAATATACCAAAGTTTGATAGGAACAACTGAAAATATTGAAACTATTGTTGGTGACTTTTCTGTCTATGAAGAAAATAAATATTTTAGATGGCAATTGGTACACTCCTTAAAAAATGGTATGCGGTGTAAACTCATTCCGAAAAATAACAATGAAATGTATGTAAGCTATATAAAGAATAATGGTACACAAGTTAAAGTTCCATTAGACAACAACTGTTACTTAAACTTATATGGAGACGAACAAAAGAAATATTTAAGAGTTTATGAAATGACAGATATGACATTGCCTCGCACAGCTCCAGTACCATATTATTATGACTATGGAGATGATGTCAGAACGCCACATGTAGATGAACAAAAGTTAACATTATATTTAGATTATTATAGATATAAAAGATATAATGCAATAGAAAAAACGAGAATAGTATATTATTATACAGATGACAGAAATAAATATTATAGTCAAGATTTTACCTACCCTGAAAACATAAGATTATATTATAAAAAATATTCTGACACAAACCAGAAGAAACCTGAAATAGTTACACTATATCTTAAGTTCAAAAGAGACAATCCTATAATATCTCATATGTTTGATTTAATGAACCCAGTAGGTTCTATTTATACATCTATGGATGCAAGAGGTCCTCAAGTAATGTTTGGTGTTGGTGCATGGGAACAAATAGTCGACAGGTTTTTGTATTGTGCAAACTCTTCAAAGGAAATGGGTGGAAGTAAAACGATTACAGGTGAAAATTTACCTGCACACAGTCACTACATAGATTTAAGCACATCTCAAGCGGGTTGGCATAAGCATAGATATTGGGATTGGTCTGGAATGACAAAAGGTAAAGGATATGATGTTAAAGACGACGTTAAGTTTGCTATAAATTGTTACTGGGATGACACTCAGGGAGAAGGAAACCATACACATTTCGTTTCAGGATATACACAAACAACGGGACAAAGTAAAGATTACATGCCACCATTTATGACTGTATTCGCATGGTATAGAGTTCAATGAATGAACTAAATATATTTTATGTCTGTAATTAATTAGGTAATGAAGTAATGGATGAACTGCAGAAATAAATGTTTACGTTAATGTTTACGTTAAGTGACTCAAAGAGTCCGGAGACAAAGTCTCATGTTTTAGGTTATTCAATAATTAATTATTTTTGAAGAACTGAAGGTGTCACCACGTCACCATGTCACCAGGTTAATTAACTTCTCTGAAAAAATGAGACAACATGACATTTTGACAACATCACAGGAGGAAGGCAGTTATGAATTATTGAATAACCTAAAACCATTAACGATAAAATAAGTGATAACAATTTTTTATTTTTATCATAAATGAATACCCCACAAGCTCAAAATTTACCACGAATCATAACAAGGGAGGAAACGATAAAAATGATGCGAGAACTTGCTAAAAATAACAAACCACTAAAATTGAGAAAATGTGGTTATGCAGTAATGATGGAAAGAGAGATGTTGTCGAAGAGGAATAAAAATTAAATTTGGATAGAGTTTAAAAATTCATCTTTATTAAATTCATCTCTTCCAACCAATTTATTTATTCTATTAAATTCTTTTATTTTTGCTTCACTCAGTTTAAGGATTGAACGGTAAGTTTTTAATTTTTCGATTATTTCTTTCCTCTCTTTATTGTTTTCAACCCCACCGCATTGCGACTTCTTTTTGTAATAGCATATTTTTGATTTAATTCTGTTTAGTTTCTTTTTATATTCATCGTCTGGACTCTTGACTGCTTTGTTGTCACTCATTTCTTACGAAATAAAAAAATTAAATATTATTTAAATATAATGGAGTAATAAAATAAATCGGAATTTCTATTAATTTATTGTTAACCTCAACTAATGCATTGCCGTTAATATATCTAACAAATTCAGCTATTGTGTCAAATCTTCGTCTTCTTTTTGTCATTGATTTATCAGTTTTTCCATAATCGAGATGAATCAAAACTTTATCCCCTTGTTTAAAATTCATGAGCCCCGAATTAATTTGTTCACGTTTAACATCATTCAACCTTTCCATTTGCTTTCTAATATATTCCCATTCTTTTGAAATATCATTTTTCATTTCCACCGGTTTCATGTTTATTGTTCTATGCCATGTATTATTATAATAATATACTAACTGTTGTATGATGGAGTCATGATTTCCATCCCAGTATATCTGACCGTTAACCCCTAACGCATCTCTAAGAGTTCTCATTACCGCATCAACTATTTTATTATGAAACGTATATGGAGAGGATGAAAAGAAAAAATTAATTTGTGGGAAATAATGAGTCATAGCTGCCTGAAATCCTTTATCACCATCACCCCTGATATTATCTACTCTTTCATGATCTAGTAAGTATTGAATAGCTCTTCTTGTTTCCTGTTCTGTTTTCCCTTTCACCGGAATGCAATATAAATATCTAGTGTTAATGTTAATGGCAAATAAATAAGTAACTTTTCCTTTTGAATATTCCAGATGATCGATTTCGTATGAATATGGATATGGAGCAAATGAAGGGCGACTAAATTTTTCCTTTAACGGTTGAATTTTTGGGTCAATTGGTTTATTTAATATCTTGAAATCCTTTTTAAAATCTTTTTGCTTCTTTAATGTTTGAAATGGATATAATAAAGTGAATGATGAAGGATTAACTGAAGGAGGAGGAGGTACTGTCGTTAGAGGTTTTGGTGTTGCAAGTGGTTTAATTTTATCTGCTTTGATTTTGGATTTCATTCCTTCCTTCATTAATTCTGGATGTATTCTATTCATTTGTTTTAAATATGCTGTATATAAAGGTTTGATATACTTTCCCGCTTCGAGTTTATGTTGAAGGATGAATTCCAAAAGTTGATCTTCATTTAAAAGTCGGGCTGAATATGGTTTAACTAATGAATCATAAATTAAAGCTTGTGCTTCATTTATGGTCTGAATGACCTGGGCGTTTTGCACCTTTTGTTTTTGTTCCTTTGGTTTTTGCGGCTCAGGATTATATAATTTATATAATTCATCAATATCTTCTTCTGTTAATACTTTATTTTTGAAATCTTTCAACTGTTTAAGCTGTGATTTAGTTTTTCCCTTTGAATATTCATTATTTTTAATTTTGTCTTTAATTTCAGAAATTATTTTATTATGATATTTCAAAATTTCATTTTTATAATATGGATAATAATATTCCATATCATCACCCGTTATATTATTATTATATTTTTGGAGATATGATTTTAATTCATAATAACTAAGAAATTTTTGATTAAGTACTAAATCAGCAATTAAATTTTTTAAATCTGTGTTATCCATTTATATAAAAATAAAATCAATGTTTTAAGGGTGCCCACCTCTTTGAATCATAGTATCAAAACCATCATTAACGGTTCCTTTTGTCTCTTCTGTGGTATTTTATTAAATAAATGGCATACAACATCCATTTTCACAACATACAGCCTTAGTGTGTGCTCCTGTTAATGCAGTCTTACCGATTGTTAAGCGAGTCATTGACCCATTTTTAAGTTGTAAATTAATATTCTGACCATCAAATATCACTTTATCATTTATTATATCCAAATAATTTTTAGGTGTTAATTGTTTATTTTGTCGTAAACTAACACCTTTCATTTTTTGTGCAATCTTTTTAAAATCACTTCCATCAATTGAACCGTTGAATGATGTATAACACTTAGGACATAAAGCAACCATGTTATCACCTTGTTTCTCAATTGCTAAACCCAATAACTTCTTCTCATGTGCTTTTTCTTCAGCTTTATTCTTTAATTTAGGTTTAAATTTCTCATCAAAACAGAAGAAATCAAATGGTGCGAATTTGAAAATGTTTTTATCATAAAATTGTTTATCAGTAACAATTGCTTGAAATGCTTGAGTGTTAGGAAGATTTGGGTCGCCAGCGATTGCCCAATAAGATGAATCAGTATCACCTTCAATGAAATGAAAACGATTAACATTCATGCATTTATACATAAAATCATAAATGAAAACCAAATACCAGTATTTTGCGTTATATAAAGTGAAGAATGCCTCTTGTAAACATGTATCACATCTATAAAATCTATCTTTAAGCATCACTTGATACGTATCCTCTCCTATTTCTCTTATGTTTTTAAACTTATTTGACATACATGCAACGCGTGCCTTCTGTGCATTCATTATTTTAGTCTTTGCGTAATTTTGTGTATTCATTGCATCGTAACCATATGATCCATTAAGTGAAATCTTGCAAAATAAACTTTTTCCTTTATTTCCTTCTAATTCAGCCTTTTGTCTTTCATTCATAAATTCGTTCGCAAATTCATTAAAACAAGTGTTTTTCGTAAATGTTAAAATTGATTGAATGTCATCAATGATAAAATGAAATCTGTCTATTAGATACCAAAGATAATAAGAAGAAAATGGTTGATATTGGTTGTGTGTTGATGCTAACTGAGTTAATTTTCTCTGTTTCTGGTCAACTGGTAGATTGTTTGATTTCATGTAATTATACATAAAACTGCCAATTGTTTTTTCATCTGTGATAATATCTAAGTTTCTTATTATCGGTAAAAAGTTTATGTAATCATTAATGTATTTTTCATCAATGTGACCCTTTACTTCAGCCACGAATAAAGTATTTTTCTTCTTAATTATTCCCAGTGCTTTTGCTTTCTTTGTTGCTGTATCACAAATGATAACACCATTCAATCTTCCCGGCATATACATTTTATGGTCAGTATATTGAATGAAATCATGAGGATTCGATGAAAATGATGAAGGATATAATGAATTAAAATCAACACCAACGAAATGAGTCATAATGTTGGTGGTGTCCTCATTTGATACAGTTTTAGTTTCTGGACTATATGAAAGTTTATTAATGTGCGTGATTCCTTTAAGATTAACACGATGTTGAACATTTGATAGACCACCAGTAATTCCATTACGGAGAATGTGATAAGCTTCAACTGAATCTAAAGTCATTGGTAAATTATTTTTAATGCATAATTTCTTAAATTGATTCTTAAACGTTGAACATCTTCATCTTTATTTGATTTACGACATTGCAATAACAACACATTAACTGACAATTTTCTTTGGTATGTGGTTTTTCATTATCGATTCTATCCAATGTTGGTTTATTTACATATGTAAACGCTTTACCACACATTTTGCATTTAGATGAAAGGATTAAATCGTGATAGTATTGAAAATCATCCGTTGAAACATTATTTTTAGTATCTCTTTTCGCCTTTTCATCTTGTTTCTTATATGAATCAATTTTATATTTCCAATACTTTTTTGTTAATTCAAAACTTGATTCTATCTCTTCCTCAGGATATTTTTCATTAGGATTAAAGTCTTTATATGCTAAAGCGTAACGAATCATTGAAGCATTCGATGATAAAGAAAGATTATGAAGCATGTCAATTTTATAAACAAATGTTTCTTCGATAATTTTATCGATTGGGTCAATCATAATTTCAACGTCTTTATTGCAATAATGAATAAAATATTCTAATCTATTCTCAAAATTTTTAGCATCATTGAGATATATTTGATAATCTGAATCGGATATAGTTTCTTGAGTTAATGCTGAATAAAATGAATCTTGAGTGAATGGTTCCTTTTTATATAATTCATCTTCGTAATTCTCCCATGTGATGAATTGATAAGGGAAAAAGGATTTAACACGTGTTTTATTATTTCCGAAGTCTTGAGTGAATTGATCTAATGTTCCACCCGCTATATAATTTCTGATGTCAATAAATCTTAATTCATATGGACAGTTTGTTTTCTTTACTATGACTTGCTTAAATTGAGAAGAAGAACCCAGCATTGATTTTATCTTCCATTTTGCAGTATTTAAATCACGAAGAATTAAATTTAAATCAAACTTTCCCGAATTAAAACCAATGATATTCACTTTATTAAATTCTTCATCTAAAAGCTCTTTCATTGCTTCCTTTTGTTTCTCATTTAATGTATTCATTAATTCTTCATATTGTTCAATATTTGATTTAGCAACTAATGAACAGGTTGAAAATAAAAATTCAATCCAATCAGAGATGAACGAATCACTTGATGTTAAGCAAAAATTCCTCGTAAATGTTTTATCACGGTCTACGACCTCGCCGCTTTGCGGCTTTATTTTGACAGTTGATGATACCATAAATGGTTTTAAGTAAGCGTTCAAAGTTGCACATTCAGAAAGTTGAAGTTCTTCTTTAGTCTCTAATGTTTCGAAGTCAAAAGTAATATAATATCTTGTTGGTTTATAATATTCCTGCAAATTATGTGCTAATAGCCATTGATATATCTTCTGTTTCGTGATATGTGGTGCATATGGTTGTTGTGTGTTTTGCAATTGAACGTCTTGAATTAATCTTCCATTATTTTCTTTACATTTCTCACAATGTTTTAAAAATCTTCTTTGGTTTTTCCTTTCTGGATCATCACGGATAGAATATACTTCTTCTTTGCAAAAGGGGCAAACTTTATATCCTGTGAGTGCTTCAACGTCTGTAATTCTGTCAGCGTGAAGTTTTCCACATGGACTCTGTGTTAATAAAATATTTATGTTTCAAATTCTGGATCTATCATTATTGATTCCACTAATGGAAAGTCTACCTTGTTAATGTCTACGTCTTCTGGTTGAGGGTCACAATAATAAAATCAATATTAACGTTTAACATTCTTGCTAACCTCTCACTTTCTGATGAAATGTCAAATCCTTCATATGCATCTATGGCTTCATTTAAATAACTTCTACGAGTTTTAGGATTAACACCATCAGGAATGTTATAGAAGCGTTTAAATAACCTTCTACCTTCGGCTCTTATTTGATTATCATTCATTTTAGCTGTTCCATTTTTATTCATTTATGTAAGAATAAAAATTAAAAAATAAATAAAAATAAAGTTTATTTTTTTAAAGTCCGAGACTCAGAGAGTCCAGGGCTAAAGTCCATAAAATGAATTAAGAACACATAAATTTTTATCATCTGCGACGTGACGAATACATTTTAATTTACTCAAGAATGCGTACCCTGATACATTAAATCTAATTCCTGTCTTATTTAATTTCACAACTTTGAAAAGGAATGTATGAATAGCTATAAAATGATGAGATGATGTTTTATGGGTTGCTTCCATTTTTTCTGAAATAAATGAATAAATATAATGTTTATAAGTTTTCATATCTTTTATGTTCTTAATAACGAATGGTATAGACCTTTCAACTTCGTCTTCCTTCGGTGCTGTTCTTTCATATGAAACATTATTGGTATCTTCAATAATGAAACCACAATCGCATAAAATTTTATATGTACCAATTGTTTCTTTTGATATTTTATCTAACAAATCAAAAACTTTATCAACACCTGTACATTTATATAAATAATAATTTGTGTAAATATCATGATCTTCTTTCTTAATCGTATTAGTTGCATATGTTACATTTTTCAGTGCTTTTTTGAATTTTTCAGAATCAAGAGGAGGTGAAAGTAATATACATGGATAATCTCCATCGTCAATAAATTGTAGCTTATGTTTATGAATAAATTTTGTGCCTTCTTCTGAAAGTGTTTCGTCAATATCACCATCTAATAAATTTTTAGTAGATTCCAAAAAGTAATTTTTATATCTTTCCTCATGTGATTTTTGAACTTCTGATTCTGAAGCTGGGATATTCATTAAACCCTCTACTTCATTCTCAGCATTTCTCAATTCCTTAATTTTTTCATCTATTTCATTTCTTAATTGTTCCAATTTCTCAATCTCATCGTTATAATATTCATCTTGTTTAATTTTTTCTTCAAAATATTCAGGAGGTGTTTCAAGGCTCTCTGAGCCCAGGTCCTCTGGACCATAAAGAGGAATATTCTCCTGTTTTTCAACTTTTTTGGGATATAAATATCTCATTATAGCCTTTTTAGTAATTGGTCCGTTATATTTAAATTCATTCAACAATCTGGAAAACTCTTTCACATTCTGCATATATGTTGGATAAGAACCGTCTCCAAAATTTTCTAAAATATTTTCTAATTCTGAATTAGTGAACTTTAAAGATTTCAATGAATTAGTTGTTATACTCATTTATTATAAAATAAAAAATAAAAAAAATAAATTTAACTTAGTTTTAATTTTACGTAAGAAGTTAATTTTTTATATACCGTCATTTGTAGGTATTATTTCTATCAGATAAAAATTATTTTTTTATTTAAAAAATATAATTTATTTTATGTCTTATAATGTGCGCATATGTATTTAAAAGGCATTCATTGAATTGCTTTTCAATCTCTTTCTTTTTTTCATCTTCGAATATTATATCATTTTCATGTTCGAAGCTTGTAAGTTTGTTATCTTCAAATATTATATTAGTTTCATATATCAAATTATGATATCGGTCATATTCTTTTAAGTGATAAATAAATACAAAATTTACGGTTCCTTTAATTTTAAATTCAAAATTAATTTTACAACAGCTTTGTGGATCAATTAGTAAATCAATCAAATAATGTTCAAAATCAGATATTATTCTTTTTCCATACATTTTATATTAAATAAAAAAATCTAACTTTATTTTTTCGGAGTTTTGTGACGAAGTGCGAATCTTCACTTCGTCAAAAATATATTCTTTTTATTAATGGTAATATAGGAATTGTAGGAATAAAAACTTTTTATAAATTATTCATAAATTTTTAAAATCTGCTATTCGGAAGTATGTTCAAAAATCATTCAATTATGTGAGAATTCTTACGATTACAAAAAATAAATTATTCAAAAATGTAAGACATGAATTTTTAAAGTTTATTTTTTATTCATGAAAATAATTATTTCTAATTTCTTTTACTCTCTCGTATATACTAGATTTAAAGAATTCAGAACATTTCCCATAATCTCCTAAATGTTTTCTTATCCCTAACGTGTGCCAGTTATTATATGAAACTGAATAAACTTTATTTTTATCTCTACACCTTTCATCACTTCCAATATATTTATATCTCAGTTTTGATTTAGCATTTTCATATTCATTAGCGTTTAATAGTTCACAGTCTTCCTTTTTAAATTGATGTTTAAGATATTCAGGATTTAATACTCTACGTTTATATGCTCCTAACTTAGTTCTAAAGGTTTTTCTACAAAATTTAGGAATTCCATCCTCTTTAATGTCATCAATGATTTCCATTTCATTATTTTCAATTTCTTCTTCTCGTTTATGAGGTCTTTGATTATGACTCCATTGATTCCATGAAATTAAATATTCTTTATCATTATATTTATACCTCATTAGCTTATTTTGGCTTTCATATTCATTTAGTAATTCACAATCTTCATTTTTAAATTGAAGTTTAACCCATTCAGGATTTAAACAATGTTTAATTAATCGTGGAATATCTGACATCATCTATATATAGCTTCTTTTATAAAAGATAAAAAAATAAATTATTTTTTATTCATGAAAATAATTATATCTGATTTCTTTTACTCTCTCGTATATACTAGATTTAAAGAATTCAGATTTTTCCCCATAATCTCCTAAATGTTTTCTAATCTTATCGGTTTTCCATTCATAATATGAAACTGTATAACATTTATTTCTAAATTCATATTTTATTATAGATTTAGTATTTTCAAACTCTTCAATATTTAAAACTTTACATCCTTCTTTATTAAATATATGTTTCACATATTCAGGATTTATCATTCTGTAATATTGTTTTCCTTTATATCTTTGAATGTAAACAGGAACACCATCCTCTAAAATTCTATTATCCACTTTATCGGGTTTTACTTGTTGGGTCATTTATGTAAGAATAAAAAAATAAATTATTTTAAAATTAATGTTAATTTTTTAATGATACAAAATCGTTCTATATTGTATGAATTCTTACGTTTACAAAAAAAGTCACACAACCCGTCATATTCTACTACTTTTGATTAATAAATCTTCATCAGGAAGAATTATTGCTGCATTTGTGATAAAATTCCATATTGAGGTAATATGGCAATAATTACATTTATAAAATGTAATTTTATCCAAATTTTTTTGGCAAATTCGCATAATAGCATTAATATTTGAAGCTGAGATTAAACCTGTGATTACTTCTGTAACTTTTGGAAAATCATCGCAATTTAATATCTCTTTATATTGAATTGAGAAATAAAAAAAATCAAATGGATTCATTTCTTCAATTTCAAGGAGATTGTAAAAATTGATAGAAGTGTTATTGCAACAAATTGTATTTGCAGCAAAAAATATCATTTGCTCGATTCCATTTTTGGAATAAATTTGCTGGAACAATGTTAAATTAAAACAGTTGCTTAATTTTTCTTCATTGTTTTCATAAAAAAGTAACAAGTTTGCAACTGAAATTTCAAAATTTTGATAATTGCCAGTTATTTCAGTAAATATATATATTTGCTTTTCTTCATCTAAAAATAGCAAATATTGATTTGCAATATTAACTAAAGTTTGGGATAAATTGTTCCAGTTTGATTTTACAATTTGTGAGCACATTATGTAATATGTAAATTTATCCGCTTTGTAGGAATTTAAAATTGTTTGTTGTTCTGTTTCAATTAAATTACTGAATTTTTCAAGATTAATATTGTGATAAAAAATAGAATCCTTGAAACATTCTGATATCTTTTCAATGTTTAAAACGGATGCTAAAAAATGTAAAAGAACTTCATCAGTCACTGTGATTTTTTTGAAAAATTTATCCCAATTCAAGCATCCAATTGATCTTTCTGTCATTGTACTTATGCATTGATAAAGTTGATTTAATGAATCCGAAGAATAATCATTATGCTTGACTAGTTGAGTTAGTTGATACAGACTGTCGTCAGCCATTTTAAAAAAATGAATAAAATTGTATAGTAAATTATATTTGTGAAATTTGTGACGCTACATTCAATCTAAGACCAATATCTCAAAGAATTACTCATTTAAGTATTACTTTTCATTGTTTTTTAAAAAATATCTTTGCTTATTTGTTCACTTTTTTGACATTTATTATATGCTTTTTATCATATTTCCGATGATATGAATATATATTCTATATAAGAATGACGCTACATTCAATCTAAGACCAATATCTCAAAGAATTACTCATTTAAGTATTACTTTTCATTGTTTTTTAAAAAATATCTTTGCTTATTTGTTCACTTTTTTGACATTTATTATATGCTTTTTATCATATTTCCGATGATATGAATATATATTCTATATAAGAATGACGCTACATTCAATCTAAGACCAATATCTCAAAGAATTACTCATTTAAGTATTACTTTTCATTGTTTTTTAAAAAATATCTTTGCTTATTTGTTCACTTTTTTGACATTTATTATATGCTTTTTATCATATTTCCGATGATATGAATATATATTCTATATAAGAATGACGCTACATTCAATCTAAGACCAATATCTCAAAGAATTACTCATTTAAGTATTACTTTTCATTGTTTTTTAAAAAATATCTTTGCTTATTTGTTCACTTTTTTGACATTTATTATATGCTTTTTATCATATTTCCGATGATATGAATATATATTCTATATAAGAATGACGCTACATTCAATCTAAGACCAATATCTCAAAGAATTACTCATTTAAGTATTACTTTTCATTGTTTTTTAAAAAATATCTTTGCTTATTTGTTCACTTTTTTGACATTTATTATATGCTTTTTATCATATTTCCGATGATATGAATATATATTCTATATAAGAATGACGCTACATTCAATCTAAGACCAATATATCAAAGAATTACTCATTTAAGTATTACTTTTCATTTTTGATTCAATTTTCGAACGGTTTTCGTAAATTTTGCATCATTTCATTTTTTAATGGGAAAATCATATATATTTAATCAAAAAAGAGCAAACTTTACAGACGAAAATAAAATATTTATCAGGGAACAATCTGATAAATACCAAAAATCAACATCGAGAGATGAAAAAACGAATATAATCAAACAAGTTCTTCAATATTTTAATATTAAATACGCCGAAAATGAATCTAAAGCTGTCAGAAGATATTTTAGTTATATTGCAGCTAAAAATATTCCCGCAGTTACTGGAAAATATCCTGATACAATTGTTCGCAAAGATATGCTTTATTCGCATGATCATACAAATATTATTAATTCAAATAATATTGAACGTTACTACCGTTGCATCGATCATTCTTGTCAAGCACGTTATTTAGTTAAAATTGAGAACAGTTCAGTTTCCGAAGATTGACAAAAGGAACATATACCCGAATGCAGACAATTTAAAAAGTTACAAAATGAAAAAAATGATCTTCATAAATCAATGACTCTGACAGAAATATACAATAAGGCAATGGCAAAATTTTCTGAAGACAACGGCACTTTTCAGCAGATTAAAAAATTTATGACAGAACTTGCTGTTGGTACTGATGAAAACCCATTAATTAAAGATTCATTGGTCAGGGAAGTTTATAATAAGTCCAGAAAATTTTCTGTTGGATAAAAAATTACAGACGATGAAATTGCTAATTTTTGTTTAATAAATGGCGAGCAGTTTTTCATTGGCCATGATTTTCAAGCAAATTGTGAGACGATGTTTTTTGGTTTTGAGAAGGCAATTCAATTTGCAAAAGAAGCCACAGATTTATTTTGCGATGGAACTTTTAAAATTACACCAAAACATTTTCAAAAAGGACAGATGCTAACAATTATGATTTGTGAACCTTCAACAAATCAATATCTACCACTTTTATTTATATTCATGAAAAACCGCACATTTGAATCTTATAAGAAGGTATTTGAATATATTTTTACTGTCAAGGGTATTCAATTTTCAAAGCTAATTCAAATTCATTGTGATTTTGAAAAGGGAATGATAGAGGCACTACAACAAATTTTCCCTAAAGTCCGTATAATTGGATGCCTATTTCATTTCAAATAAGCTTTACACAGGAAACTTGTAGCACTTTATACAAAAAATTTCAATACTTTACAAAATTCTTTATTTAAGCTATATTCTATTACTCCATTCATGTCTCATGAAGAATTTGTACTTACAATGCATATAATTAATCAAAATAAAGTTGATTCGATCAAAGATTAGATTGATTATTTCAACAAAGTTTGGTTGCCGCACTACAATTTAATATCTCAATATAATAATGCAGTTAGTAAACATATCAAGTGTACGGAGGCACTGCGCGCCTCCTTACCCATTATATGTGAATTTGACACTTTACAAAACCGTTAACGTATATTTTACAACACAAACACAAACACCAACTTAACCTTAAATATTTACAAAGCCACCAACCACTTCACCTCACTAACGTTTTCACAAACGACTTCACTAATGTAAAAAAATAAACGTTCTCACTTACAAAAGTATTGCAACTCTTCCCATTGCTGTGCTTCACACAATAGTTCATATTCTTCAGTATCGCTGCTGTCGCTCCAATCGTCAGAGTCAAAGTCACTGTCAAAATAAATGTTAGTAAGTTTTGACAAAGCTAATGAAACACGTTTACCGTTTGTATCGTATGCTTGTATAAACTTTCCATTATACTTGTAGTCATAAACGCTCAAACTAACTTTACCCTTTCTCCCTCGTATCTGATAGAATGTATTTTCACGAGGAACGAAGAACAAATTCTTGAACTCATGACCGTTGTAGTTTGTTATCTCAATAGTTTTCGTCATTTATATAAAAATAAAATAAAAATAATTTTAAAAAATAAACTTAAAAATTAATGATATCACCACCCTCACACGTATGAAAACATAGCACGAAAATAAATTTAGGTGAAGTGGTGAGATCTCACCTCTTTTTCACCTGTTTTTTCACCCTGTTGAATTCATTGCTTTATAACTCTCTTCCTTTCTCCAACTCTTCTAACTTCTTCTTAAGTTCAGCAATGTTGTCCTCATGAAGTTTAATCTTTCTCAAAATTCCTTCTTTATCTAATGGTTGCTTTATCTTTCTAAACTGAACTCTACCATCCTTCATAGTATGAATGTAAAACCTTCTGGAATAGTTCCTGATTTAATGTATTCTACCAAAAACTTTTGTTTCATTGCTTCAGTGACTTTAGTCGTCATTTTAATTAAATAAAAATTTTAATATTAAATAAAAATAACGTTATTTTTTCAGTAAGGAAACGCAGGAGTTTTACGATTTATTTGAGGAGTAGGTTCTGGTTTAAATGTTGGAGTCGGTTTAGGAGTTGACTTTTGAACAGGAGTTTGTACTTCCATAGGTTCAGGAGTCATTGAAGGTTTTGCTTGTGAAGGTGTTGGAGTTTGTTTAACTTCAGCTACTTCAGTATTATTTACAACATTTGCTTTATTTCTTTTCAACATCATAACTGCTCCTGTTGTAGCTAGCAAACCTAGTGGGAGACCATATCTTATATAAGGACTTGACCAAATGCTATTTTTGACAGGAGCTGGTGGAACACCTAACCTTGGTGAGACTGCTCTTTGCCATTGTGCAGCTCGTAAGAAATATTCAATAGGTGCTCCATAATCGTTTGGTAAAGTTTGTTTCATAGATGGTGAAGGTTCACGAGAGCTTGATGAAGAACTCATTTATAAGCTTTAAAAATAAACGTTCATCCTTTATTCCTCACTGTCGTCCGTAGCTAAGTTATAGTCATCTAATCTTATTATTGGATTCCATTAGCACGCACCTGAATGGCAAAGCAACAATCCCTCATAAATCCAATAAGTGGCTTTGGTACATTTCAGTTGCTAGTTCAATAGGTCCTTTAACAGACATTTGTATGTTATTGGAGCAGTAGATGTTTGACCTTGCTGGAAGCAAAAGTCCACTTCTGTTGGAAAACCACATAAGAAATGTGTGTTGTCATAGCTATCCCATTTATGTTCCACACTACCATCATCCCACATGACCTCATAACATCTTCATTAAATCCTATCATATCATTGTTTGTATTGCAAGCGTTCGCAACCATTTCATAAAATACAGGTCCATATGATTTTTCAGGTTCTGCAGGCATATTTCCATAAGCTCCCATGGAAAGCTGAAGATATTTAAACTTAGGGTTCTCAAAATTAACATAATAGTTGTCTTTCTTTCTAAATAGTGCCCAAATACTTTTAACATTAATAGGCGTATAAGCTGCTGTAAATGTTGCACTTGAACTATCTGTATTCTTTGAGAACGAACCGTCCATAGGAATCCAATCCATAACTTTAACAGGAAAACATAAAGCCTCGTTTGTATAATGTTCTACAAGTTCTGTATAAATGTTAGGGTCTAAAGAGAATGACTTTGGATGAATGAAACATTCATTAAAATCCATCTTTGTTCGAAATAGTTGCTGGGTTACAGTTGTAATAGTAACTGTTCCACTAGCTTCTACTGCCTTCGTTATCATAGTGAATGGTTCATTCCATGGAACAAATTTATTTGTCGGTGGATTTGAATCTGAAGCAAATGCAACTTTAAAGAGTTGGATTGAAAGCAATGATATCATTTACAGATATAGATGTGCATTGTAAGGCGTCGCTACTGAACTTTACTTTAAGCTGAATGTTTCCTGCAAAAGCTGGAATAAATCGAATAGCTTCTAATGGAAGGAATCTTCTAACAGGAATTCTTAAACGAAGCTTAAAATCAAATGATTTTCCTGCTGTAATTGGACCACTAACAATTTGTCCTGTTCTGCATGTTCCCGAATGACTCCATACATCTTCATGTCGAGTCTTTGAGAAAACATCTACTTTCTTTATTTGTTCGGTAGTTTGTGAGTTTGAAGTTATATATGCTTCTTCTCTTGCGTTGTCTTGAGAATATACGATACGACCATTTGCAAGGATTTGATATCCAGCAACTGCATAGAAAGCGTCATCGAAACCAATCCAAAATCCTGGTGGGTTTGTTTTATTGGAACCTGAACCAATTTCTTTATCTACAATAAATTGACCTTCCATTTTATACGTAATGAATGTATTGTAAAGGTCCAACATATTTTTCACCAGGAGGTGAGAGATTGAATGTTACCCATGTGTTATCTTTAGCAGTTCCAGTTGTGATGGAATCTTTGCGTCAGAACATTTTCTATTAGTGTCACCAATTTGAACTGCATTGTCTATGATATCGAAATATGAGCGAATCTGATGAATATGCTCTGCTGGAGTAAATTCGTTTAACTGTTCGTTCTGCATGTATTTACTTCAGATAAAAATATCTATTTACTTCATTATTCTCACTCTTCTTCTTGGCATTCGTGGTGGAAGTTGTTTCTTGACATTTTCAATGAACTGTACATTCTCTTTTGTCTCAACTTCTTTCACTGGCGGGTCAGGATTCTTTGACTCGGTTTGTTTTTTCAATGAAATTCACGAACTTTGCAATAAGCTCTTGGTTCGTTATTGAAAGTACATCTGGCTTCTTTTTCTTCTGGTTCTATTGACTTTTCAGTTTGAATAGAAGGCTTAACATGGGCTTCGCCCTCGGTGCCATGCACCTTAATACTGTCGCTTTCTGCATTCGCTAATGGAACCTTCTTTTTCTTACGTATATTTTACCATCTTTACTCTGACTTACGTAATAGAAAGGATGTTGTATTCCTCTTGCGTCATTTAATATAATAGACTCTCGCTCTGATTTTGACAAGCTCATTTTACATCGGTTAAAGTTTTAATTTTGTTTTTTATCTGCAGTCAAATGACTCAGACAAGCCCTACGGACAAGACCCAAGGGGTCATAGATGTTGAAGCATTGAAGAAAGAAATTCGTGAGCAAATTTTATCCGAACTGAAGGAACAAAAACAAGAACAAAAGCCAGAGAGACCAAAGAGAAAACTTAGTGAAAAACAACTTGCTGCATTAGCTGCTGGAAGACAAAAGAACCCAAGACTACTGGCAAAAAAAGCTAGAGAAGCTGAAGCAAAAGCTAAAGAAGCTGAAGCAAAGAAAGAGTAAATGGTTTATTTTTATCGGAACTAAATGTATAGACAAATACCTTTATCTGTTGCGTTCAGTAGTGAAAACCCTGACGTCAAAATAAAGGGGAACAGAGTAACGTTTAAGTTTCCAACAGACTGGATTGTGAACATAAATGAAGAGAAGTACATTGGCATAACAAATATGTATATAACACGTGCTTTCAGAAAGGTTGACTTTATACTTCAAGTCGAGATAGAAAATGACGAACAGTCTTTAAGCGCCCAAAACATTCACATATACAAATACTTTAAAGACGATACAACATTGCTACAATGTATGATTTCATTTAATGAGGTGTTCGAGAAAAAGTTTAACATTGAAGTACAAACTTTACAGCCTTTACGTGAGTTTCTTGCACAACTGAAAGAAGAAGGTAGTCAGCCACAACTTATAGACTTTCATTATGAATTTAATGAAAATGAAGATGGAACTCATGACTGTCAATTCATTGTATTCTCACCATTCAATGAAGTAGCTAAAAAGAAAGAAAATCCATTACGTATAAGATTTCAAATCTCTGAACCAAGTGATGATTTCAAGAATGTTTTCAATGATGATGCAATGCTTCCGAGGAAAAATGAATTTTCAAAGATTGTAACACCTGGCATTTGGGATAGAAAGCAAGCTATATTATATTCAAACTTAAGTAAGGGAGTTGAAAATGAGTTCATTGGTCATACAAGAACTTCACCACTTCCTAACCCTAAATACTATAAATTAACTGGCTTCAATCGTGAGTTTTGGATAGACATGTTCTCCACTCATGACCATAACTGCCCAGTGTTCTTACCTCCAGACCATAAGGACTGTCTCTATATTGAAGCACAACTCTTAAACTCTACCATCGCAGTATTGTAAATGACCACATGGGCTTCGCCCTTGCCGCTAGCGGCTTATTTTTATCATGAATGACCTCATTGCTGACAAAAATAAATGACCTCAGAACTTCAACTTACGAATAAAGCTTGTTTTAGTCGTTATTGAGAAGTTAAGCTTTTCAGCAAAGCAAGGACTAGAAGACTTACATAAGTCAAATCCAATCTCTTGACCATCAAAGTGCTTTGTAAAGTTTCATTAAACTGAACTCAGAGTCTTTGTCATATGTTCCAACAGGTATGTGAATGTTCTTATCTTCATTGTAATAGCATTGTATAGCTTCAGGAAACATTTCATTAGCGGTTAAAGCAAGGACGTCTTGTTTTACACCTTTACAACGTGCATGGAATGCAACTTCATTTAAATCATTCGTGAGTAAGTCTATGTAAGTCTTCTTTCCACAAAATATTGACTTGTATGCTAAACTTTGTTTTCCAGGTGTTATTTCTGCGAAGTCAGAATGAAATTGACCAAGGTTCTTTCCTATAAGTTCGCGACCGTATCTCTTCTTAAACTCTGCTGCAAGCTTTGGTATGTCTTCATTGAAAATATGCATGCTATCGCAGTCCTGGTAAAATATTTGAAGACCCATATCTTCAGCAGTACAGAATACTTCACACATTATTCTCTTCGACATAGACAGAATGTTAACACCAAGTGGACAGAAGTTAAAGTGTCTGCAAATGCTTTTCGTTAGCTTGAAAATAGTTTTATCTGAACCATCCAAACCTTCGAACTTCACTATATGGTTGTAGTTTCTGATGGCATATCTTATAGCATCTTTGTCATTTACTATGGTTATTTTTGACTCAATAGGAGATAGAATAGTTTTGCCATAAATACTGTTCAGAATGAGCTTTATATTTTCTTGCAAAGGATTTCCTTCTTTCTTATACTTTAACCTTAACTCAAACAACTTCTTTACTTCATCTCTTATTCTAATATCTCTGTTTCCATCGTAATAGTATCCTTGCAACACTTCACATTTGACACCTTGATATTTTATGAGGTCTTGTAATGTTATATGGTCAACATACATTAAACAGCAAGTGTTTGAACTTCTGGGAACGTTAAGTTCTGGATTTAGTTCAGGGTCACAAACTATTAAAGGAAAGTGTCTATGTATTCCAATCTCTGTTATCTTAATGAGAACAAAGAAGCCAGACATAAACTTTTCACCAATGGGTTCCTTTTGGTCGTCATCGAATAAATGTCTCATGAGATACTCTGTGCTTAACATTTCTTTCTTCATAACCTTTGGAATACCTTCTAAAGTATAAAGTCTTGCTATAGCTGATGGATATAATGAAACAGCGTCGAAATCAGCAATGAGTTTCTTTTCGCTCTTTTGTTTCATGTTATCTGACAGCATACATCTTCCACCTTGAATGCATCTCGAAATAAATTCTCTTGGTTTATTTGAGAGGTCATATAAATTTCCATTCGGGAAGTACACTCTGTTCTCAAATAATTTGTTAGCAATTGAACAAATGCTAACGTAATCATAAACGTTTAAATCAAACTCTTTCAATATATCATTGCGGAACTTAACAAAACCTTCTCTTAAAATTCTTACATCTTGTTTGCAATAGAATGTACTATACTTTTCTAAATCGAAGTGGTTCTCATCTATTCTGCAGTTTTCGATTAAATCTATGTTTTTCATGAACGTATCAATATCTTTTACAAACTTACACGCTTCAGAAATGACACCAGTTCTGTTGTCATTTGCTAACAAAACACTGCTGTAGTAGTTGTATGGAAATACTTCCTTTTCACCGCACTGCAAATGAAACATAGCAGGAAATAGTTTAAGCTTCTTATTTATAACAGTGTATGAATCTTTAATAATGATTGCTTTACCTTTATATAAGCCAGTTATTTGCATTGTTCGTGAACCTTTAATGATGGGAGTTCCTTTCACTTCTGTCATGTGTCTTAAGATGAAGTTTATGTCATAACTGAGGTTATGGAAATATATTAAACTCTTGTCAGGAAGTCGCTCCAAAAATTCTGTTGCACAGTTCTGACCCCATATGCTTTCACTCACTGAACCATCTTCACTGTCATAACAGATGTTAAAAGCTTTATGAAAGCCATCAGTACTGCACTCAAAGTCAGCAAAGAAAACGTGCTCAGGAATGAACTTGCACTTATTTTTATTTACTTCTTTTGACTCGGCTTTCTTCTTCAGTTGTACACAATACTTTGGAGCATATGTCAAATCTTTAAATCGTGCAAGGTTCTGTTTATATAAGTCAGTCGTATATGTGAAAAGTTCTCCATAAGAAATAGGTTCGAAATATTTGCACTCCCACAATGTTTTCATAACATCCCATAACGGTGTTGTTCTATCATAACGAACTATGTATTTATCTTCTCTTTTTGTATAAATCTTCATTTGTTTCTCAATGTTCATTCCACCACAGCTTTGAAATTTCTTGTAAGTTCTGATGAAATATGTTGTCATTGGTAATCTTTCATTTAGCATGTAGTGGTCTTCAACAAGAAGTAAGTCAATAGTTCGAACAGTTTCACATTCTTTTGGTATGTATCTCTTTATTTCATTATGTCTTGAGTCATTGAAATAACCAATGGTAACATTAAATGCTATACCTGTTGCGTCAGAAATTTCTTGTACTTTACTTTGGGAAAGTCTCTAACACGAATGACTTCTCTCATGTGGTCAATAGTTTCTTCATCTACTCCAGCTTGAATGCAAGCATAAACGAAACAATTATCTTCTGTCATAAGTGTTGCAGTTCTTTTGTTCAGTTCATTGAAGATTTGGTAGCGTTCAAGATTTATAGGTAATGTGCAAAGATACTTCCAGAACTGACCGCTTCTCTTCTTATAAAACTTCTTTTCACCATTATCTTTCCAAAAGCTTTCTATAAGTGCTGGGTTTCCTGTTTGCTTAAGAGCTTCCAAAATGGCTTTCTGGTCATTTGTCAGTGTGCTTTCATCTCTATATGGTCTCTTTTTTGGTTTGCCTTTCTTTACATCTGACATCGTTAAGCCTTCATATTCTGTTAAATCATACATCTTTATTTCGGTAAGATTCTTTATGTTTGTCAAGAAGAAGTCATAGTGCATTTCAACAATACCTGCAGCATTTGCTTCTATCTCTGATATAAAGTTCTCCTTCAAGAGCTGATGTAGTAATGTTCCAATATTATTGAGGTTTAACGTAGAACATTCATACTTTCCACCAAGTTTATAACATACCATCCATCTTTGTTGGGAGTTTATTTTAATCTTCTCTAAGAGTCTCATGAAAACCTTACCGAAATGTTTGTGTAAGTAGTCTCTGTTTGGTTCATCTAAAGCTTCGATGTTAAAGTCAATGAGTCTATTGCCTGTCTTAACATTCCTCTTCCTATTCTCTTCATCTTTCTTTAACCATCTCTCACCTTCTTTTGGTTTGTCGTCAATGGAACGAATGACATCGTTAGCTTTGCGAACTTGTTCTATAGCAGTTTTAAACATCTCTCTTCTCTGTTGTTTCAGTGTGTCGTCTCTTCTTCTTGTTTCACCAACGTTTGCATTTGTTATGTCAAACATTTCTCTTCTTACTTCATGAGGTACTGAACGTCTATGATATAAGTCAATAGCAATGTCATTTAAAGGAAATGCTCTTGCATGGACTTCGTCCTCGCCGCGTTGCGGCTTTATGAACTCATGAATTCTATCATAACTTATTGCACCATTATAGTCATTGAGGATGTCAGCGAGTGCTTTTTTGTTTGTTGCGTAATGTTTTGCTACTTCTATGTTAGCTTCTGTAAGAAGTTGTTTTATTTCCGAGTGTTCTAACTTAGACAACTTCCGATACATCTTTAGTAGGAAATAAAAAAATATTTTTTGAAAAAATTAGATTAGATTTTTTTAAGTTATTTTTCAAAATAATTTAATATTTTTATTTTAATGAAACACATGCAAGATTGCAAGTTCTTTTCATACAATGCTCTCGCTACTGCCATCAAGAATGAGTTCAATAATGCTTCAAATGTTAATGTTATCTTTAACAAGAAGTTTGTGAAAGAATCTAAGTTTGGTCAGTATGTCAGACCATTAGCTATCGTCATTGACCGCAAACGTTATACTTCACAAGAGTTAGCAGTAGTTTTGAAACAAAAGAGTTTCTTCGTGAATGTCAAAGATACTCATTATACTGTCATAAAGAACTCTAACATTGACTTCTTCAGTATTGCTTTAAATCTTTCCGAACAGAAAGAATATAAGAAGGGTGAAACATCTGTGAAATATTATCCTTCATCTCTGAAGACAATAACGAACAAAGATGTTATACAGAAATTCTTACCAAAGGTTGAAGAAGCTTCTATTGACATTGACGAAGGAAGTGAAATGGTTGAAGAAATAGACCCTGAAGCTATTTAAGCAAAAATATATTTTTGAATAACTGATGGTGTCACCACGTCACCATGTCACCAGGTTAATTAACTTCTTTTAAAAATGATGACAACATGACATTTTGACAACACAGCAGGATTAATGCAAAAATGAATGTTATCGTTAATGTTATCGTTAATGTTATCGTTAATGTTATCAGTGTCGAACATAATTGACATGGAGCATTTATGTTATCGTTAATGTTATCGTTTATGTTATCGTTAATGTTATCAGTGTCGAACATAATTGACATGGAGCATTTATGTTATCGTTAATGTTATCGTTAATGTTATCGTTAATGTTATCGTTAATGTTATCAGTGTCGAACATAATTGACATGGAGCATTTATGTTATCGTTTATGTTATCGTTAATGTTATCGTTTATGTTATCGTTAATGTTATCAGTGTCGAACATAATTGACGTAGGATTCATGACTTCTTCGTAAATGAGTGTAAATATAGCACAAAAATATATTTTAGGTGAAGAGGTGAGATCTCACCCGTTTTTTCACCTCTTTTTTCACATCATTCTCTCTTCGTTAATGTTGTCGTGACTTCATCGTTAATGTTGTCGTGACTTCATCGTTAATGTTGTCGTGACTTCATCGTTAATGTTGTCGTGACTTCATTCTTCCTCTTTGAAGTTATCGAAATATTCTGTTATTTTTTCCTTCAGTAATGTTAAGTCTTCTTTGAATGTAAGTATTGTGCAACCTTTGATGTCATAGTGTGTTTGAGGAAGAGTATTTTTGACAATTTCCTTTATTTGCTCATTCGGTGTCATTGAAATCGGTAAGTTTTCACGATAGAACCAGTTTCTGTCAGATTTATATATCTTAGCTAAGTCATAAAAGCTCTTGTTGTTTCTTCTGACTAAATGTAACATAACCATATCTTTATCTTCTTCTTTCTCCAACTCTTCAGTATATATCATATACTTATAACTCTTTTCCTTTCCTTTTGGTACCGAACGTGGTATTCTTTTCTGTATGCTTTTGTCTTTGGATTCAATGACTTCATCTTTTGCTTTATATAGTTCATCTAACATCATGAAAATATAACAAGCATAACGAGGTGAAGCCCACATTGCTACAGCGTTTACTAAAAGTCTATGAACATAATAACCTTTCAAACAAGGAGCCAAATTCTTGCGATTTTCATACGGAATCTCTTCATTCTGCAAAGCAATTATATGAGGAAATTCTTCTAAAAGTTCTTTTGTCTGTTGGTTTTCAAACCAATGATATGCTTGCTTTGTAGAACGAAGAGCATTCATTATACTTTGCATTTGGTACATATCGTCTTTGACTGAACGAATGAGACGTAACTGTTTGTTATACTGTATGTACTCGTATTCTTCATTTATGGCTTCATGAACGATAGCAGTTGTTGTGTTCTCTGATGTTGACATTACTGTCTTTACATACAAGATAAAAATTTTTGTTAGGAAAAAATTAGCGTTATTTTCTGACTTTCACAAAAGACAAAAATAAACGCTTTACATGTATTTTTCAGCAACTTCGTCAAATAATTTTATAGCTTTATCTATCTCATCTACTTCAAACGTTTCTTTACCTTTTATGGGAGCACCATACATTTTCTCAAACTTTTCGAGTAGTTCTGTTTCTGCGGCTCTCATATCATTAACGAACACAACCTTGACTCTATTGACTGTACTGTCATATCTTTGAGTTATATTATATGTTCTTCCTATCTTATATCTCTTTGTATTGAAGTCCTTCGGTTTCTGAACGATGTAAAGTAAGCCTTCACTGCAACGTTCTGAGTCGAATGAACCATAAGTTATGAAGTTATATCCAACAACAGGGTCAATCCACAGAAGAATTATTGGTATAAGACTTTTGTCAATAAGATATGCTGTAGTTCCATAGAATCTTAGTTAGTAAACATATCAAGGGTACTGAGGCACTGCGCGCCTCCTTACCCATTATATGTGAATTTGACACTTTACGAAACCGTTAACGTATATTTTGCAACACAAACGACAACACTAACTTAACCTTAAATATTTACAAAACCGCCACTCACTTCACTTCACTAATGAACTCACTAATGTAAAAAATAAACGTTCTCACTATCGTTCTCACTAACGACTTCACTAATGTTCTCATAAATTTTCCTCAATATCTTCATCATCAGTGTTAACCCTATTGTAGTCATACTTGAAGCCATAAACTTTCTCTAACTTCTTAACGTACAATTTACATAACTTACCTTCGTCATCGTATGGTTTAATGATATAACTATTTCTATCTTTATACACAGTCAATGAAAAGTCAACTGGTCTCGGATGTATTTGAAAGAACATGTTATGCTCAGGAAGGAAGAATAAATGTTTAAATGTATGTTTGTTATACTGTGGAATTCGAATGAGTTGCTTTTGTTCTGTCATTTATATAAAAATAAAATAAAAAATAATTTTAAAAAATAAAATAAAAATTAATGATATCACCACCCTCACACGTATGAAAACATAGCACAAAAATAAATTTAGGTGAAGTGGTGAGATCTCACCTCTTTTTTCACCTGTTTTTTCACCCTGTTGAATTCATTGCTTTATAACTCTCTTCCTTGGTTTCTTTTTAGTTGTTTTCTTCACGTCTGTCTCCAACTTGACTGTCTTTCTTCTTCGTCCGTAATGATACCAGTTACTTCCACCAGTCAATGGGTCAATGGGTCAAATGGTCTTTCGTAAGGGTTTCCATACATTCCATAGGGACCATACAGAAGAACTACTGGTGGAGAAGAAACATTTTCTTTAGTTCCATCGACTCTATTTAAATGCATTGTTTCACCTTTCATCTGGTCATTAAAGTCTTTTGCGTGTTTTGCAAACTCATCGTCCTTTCCTAAAGCATTTTCTGACTCAGTCGCAACCAAATTGGATGCTTTATTATGAGCCCTATTTTATTAATCTTAACTTCTTTGCAACCCAGCCTCCAATCTTCCCTTTATTTGCATCTAATGTCTTTGAAACCCTTCCTCCACTCATTTTATTTACTGCGTCATAAGCTCCAAGTGCTTTTGCTCCAAATGCTAATGCTTTTGTTCCCATTGCGCCTAAAGCGGCCCAAGCTACCATTTTACACCAATATTAAAATCATCTCTCTTCAATATTATCTCATAAAAGTTCTCGTTACTGGAGAAAGTCAATGAAACATAAGCGTTCTCACGGGCTTCGCCCTCACCGCTTTGCGTCTATCTAACTTCTTTCTTATATCATCTATACGCTTCAAAATGTCTGAACAATTGCTAACATCTTCTACAACAGTTATTCATCATGAATGACCTTCAAGAACAAGCTCATTTAATATGCTATTAAAATCATTTCAATAATGAGTCCATCCTTTCCATCTTTAGGTAGCACAACATCTTTCATTGAAGAAGGTTCGACAAGTCTTATGTTAAACTTACTGACAAAGTTTGTTATACTATAATGCTTCGGCGGCGAATACATGTAGTTTGAAAGACATAATATAGATTCTTCAGCAAATTCACTTATACTGGATTTTATAATAATGTTCTCACGAGACCAAATGCCTCCAATTGACAATCTTGTAAGCAATCCTGCTGAACCTTCAACTGTAAACGTCGATGGTAACATTCCACGAAGGTCATCTATTGACATCGTTGAGTCACTGAATTTAAAGATTTTCTTAAAGCAATCATCATTATCTAACCATGCAATAGCTTTGAAGTTTTCATTCGAATATACATCTGCTTCATTAAATGTAAATCCTGACTTCTTTGCAGAGATGACTTTAAAATCTATTGAGTTTGTTTCAGAATTATATGCTATGGTAACTTCTGAAGGTAATGGATGCCCTTCCGCAGTCAGTTGTTCTCTCACTACCGTTTGAAGCTTTGTATTAAAAACTTTCATGTCATCTCCTGTGTCTAGGTTCACATACACAGCAACAGGAAAACTATCTGCTTCTTTGTTTCATCATTATATCTCAAACATTAAAGTTCTTCAATAATATTGTTCTTCCTGCTGGAATACTTCGAACCTGTCTGATTTCAATAGCTTTCTCACCTCCTACATACTCTACCCAGTGTCTTGGATATTCATAAGTATACTGACTTTCTTGAATTTTGGTTGGTTTCATCATAACATGTTCATAGTATATCTTTATACTCTTGTCAGTTAGACTCGGTGCTATGTTCTGAATATTTCTGACTTGCATTTTTAATGGAGATAAAATGAAGCATTTAATACATGACGTAGATGAAGACATGAATGAAACTACAGACAAACTTAACTCTTCTCTCATTCTTCCTTTCAGTAAGGACTATGAGTTCTGTTCAAATGGTGTTTATTTCTATTGTGGAAAGATGGGTTCAGGTAAGACATTTAACCTCATTCGTCATATTCTTATAACAGAACGTTTAGGAAACGACTCTTACTATGACCAAATCATTATATCAGCAACTTCAGATTCAATGGATTCAACAGCGAAGACATTTATGTCAAAAGTTCAAGCCTCTGTCGTTAAAGTTCCAGACAGTGAACTCATTGAATTTCTTCAACGTTACATTCGACGTAAGAGGAAATATTATGCCATCGTTGAATTTATACAGTCCGGAATGCAAAAGACTTCAGAAGAGATGGAAAGAATTATTGACAAACACCACTTACGTCAGTACTCAGGAGTTTACGATATGAAACGACTTACAAACTACATTCTGTCAAAACTTTCAAAATACCCCTTCAAAAAATATCCATCAAACACTCTGCTCGTTTGTGACGACTTCGCCGGAAAAGGTTTAGTGTCAAAACCAGACTCACCATTAGCTAACATCATTACTAAAGTCAGACATTACCACTTAACTGTAGCAATACTTATGCAAACATGGAGGTTTTTAGCTTTAAACATAAAACGTCTCATAACTGACTTCGTTATCTTTCAAGGTTTCTCACGCTATGATATTGAACTCATTTGGAAACAGTCAGGTATAACATTACCTTTTGAAGAAATTTGGGAAGCATATAAGTCTCTCATCTCTCCTCGTTCATACCTTGAGATTCATATCATGACTAATACCATTAAAGTCAAAAATATTCCATGGGAACGACCACATTGTTTTAAAGTTTAACCTTCAATTGACTGATGGTAAACAAATTCCATGCATCTCTGTCGCCATTTCTGTTAATATTTTTGCTGTCATTCATATCATCCACTTCCCCATCCGTTAGCTTTTGAGGATATGCGTTAGAATAGCTGTTCTTAAATGAAGGCTTTTCACCTTTGAGAGCATAAACTCTATAACTTTCTGCATACTTTATGTTTGAACCTCCTGAGCCATCATTGACATAAATTTTTATAGGCTTCCACCTTTGTTCATGTTCCTGCTTCTTCCCTTAGCTCTTTTGTTCAGTAGTTCTACATCTTTATACACAGCACCTGTCTCAGTGAATTCAACAATATTTTCATTCGTTAGCTTTACATTCAAACCCTTGTCGAGTATATTGTTCATTTCATACATATAAAAGGTTTTTATTCTATATGAAATGAGAAGCAAATCCATCTTAGCTGGTGCCGTTAATGTTCCAATTGAACCAACATCAAATGTTGACTCACGAACGACAAACAATATTGTCATAAAGAACTATAGTTCAGAGTGTTTGAAAGAACCAGAACCAGAGCTGAAATCCGTGAATTTAAACACAGCTTCAAACGCTAACGCTACATCAGATGTTAAGTTAGAGTATCCACCACTGGACCAAGTTCTTTCAAGAGAAGCCAACGACAATCCTTACACAAATGTTCAAACAAATCCTTCAGATAACGTAGACCATTACCTTTTCAGTTATACCAAACAATTTTACTCAAAGACGATAAGAAGCTTTTGACAAATCTTATAAGCAAGAACCAAATAATTCTAACAAAGGAGGACCTTGAAAATGTTATATCACGAATAACAGGGAAACAATGTGTCATTGACTATCTCGACCCTGAAATCGAATGCTGTGGTCAAACTCCACTATTCATGAAAATAGGTAAATCCGCATCATTGAAACACCAGGAACTACAGGAGTTGAGTTTAAGTATAAATATTCGAATGAATATACAAAACTTTCAACAGAATATAAACTTTGTTTGAAATATGTTTTAGTAAATTAAAGCAGTCAGGAGGGCTCTTTGAGCCCATCTTGGCGCTTTGCGCCGTCAGTCAAAAAAAATTTCAAGTTAGCAATTTGTAATATCTATCCAAAACTTCTTCAACAGTATCGAACTCATCTTCATAATGCAAACCTAATCTTATTGACTTGGTGCAGTTTTCACTAACACAATATTTTTCTGTTCTCTTGACTGACATAACTAACTCATTTGTTTCATCAAACAGCAACAACCAAAGTTCATGACCTAATACATAACATTCATACTTTATATTTTTAGCTCTGAGTTCTCTTGTAAGCTGTTGCATTTAATATTTTCTAAAAAGTCAACTTCAACAGTCATTCGCACTGGTGCCTTCAGTTCTACAGGCTCTCCTTGAAAGTCAACAAGTCTGAATTGCATGTCTTTCAAATTATGAGGACTAATGCGAACCCATTTACCTAAATGAGTTGCTATGACAGGAACGTTTGGAATGAACATTGAATTGACTGCATAACAGAAAGAACTTATATTCTACTGAACCTTTACTATTAACTCCTGAAATGCCTGTGACATTAGCTATTTTAGACTCAATGTATAAACAATTACCATAACATACATATGGAACAGATTTCATCTCAATCGTTTTGTCAACACTTTTCAAAGGAAATGTCATATGGTATGCACCCAAAAGAAGTTGTACTCTATGACTCATTCGTGTTATCTTAAACTCCTTCGCATAACTGAACTTCAAAACTCCTGCAATAAGTTTAACATTCATTAAGTTTTCTTCGTTATCCTTGTTTATTGTAGTATTTATGAGAGCATTTAACACTCCAGCTAATGTTTCCATCTTATATTCTACATTATTGTGAAATCTTATTTCGTGCTTCTTTCCATCTATTTCAATCTCCATGAAATCTGTTTCATCTGTTATACGAATGAAGCGATAGTATTGAAGTCAACCATTCTGAATGCAAGCGCTTCATTCTGTAGACCTAAGTTTGTTTGTAGCTTTACTGTCCCGTATTCGTTTGGGTCTGTACTTTGCAAATAGAACAACATTTTATTCTCATTAAAATATGAGTATAGCTGCATATGCGTATGAAGCTGACAGAGCTAAACGTTTATATTTGGTCAATACTCTCTCACACTTACTGACAATATATTGTTATCACTGATGGAAATACTGAGAAATACATAAATGGAAGGACTATGAAAAGTTGACCCTATTTTAACTCCATGTACTATGCCGTTTATAAAGGACGGTGAAATTATTGAAAAAGATAATACAACAGTATATAGGTCTGTTTATGAAGCATTAGAATATATGTTGAATCATAACCCAAAAAGATTTGACCCAAGCACTACACATGTGCAATGCCCTTTATTAAGGACGGTGAAATCGTAAGAGTTCCGGATTCAACGGTTTACACAGCTGTTCAAAACAGTTTACAAAACATTTTAGCGAATATCTTTAATTCAGAAACTACAGAAATAAAATTACCATATATAACAGATGCTAAAGAAATTAAATCAAAAACGACAACATTATTTACGTCACTTAATGATTTAATGACTTATATCATTAATATTCCTGCACCAACTACAGCATTTGATCCAAACTCGACGGTTTGCAGTGTACCTTTCATAAATGACAGTTCATTAATTGCTTTAAGGGATTCGACAGTAAATGAATCATTAAAGGCGTCATTAATGAAATCATTGATTTTAATTCATTCACGAATACATATAATTCATTCATTAATGTTTCATATGCTTCTAAAGAAGGTGAGCCAAAAACTATCGATAAAGCGGTGTATGAAATAAAAGCATCAACGACGAAATTGAATTCGTTAACTTTTGACGGTGATAGTTTCGTTAATGACATAACATCGGGAAACAATTTTAACGAAAGAATACTTAAAATCTCATGTTAGTGAGTTCGTTGAAATTGAAAAAGAAGGTGGAATTAAGTTCGATCCACTGAATTTCATTTTCAGCTTAGCGAATGCGGGTGTTAGTTTCGCTGAATGGACAACTATACAAAGTGAAATAAATGCAATTGGACGTTTTTGGGGTCAAAAGCGGAATGAGTGAGCTTGTAAATGCTGCAAGAACATTAGGTGAAACAGGAAATTTTGTAGATGGTTTTAAAAGACTTGTTTCAAATGTTTTAACAAACACAAAGAAATTATTTTAGATATACCGTACATAAGGACGGATTTTCGAACAGATAGCAACAAACCCTCCGGTTATGGCTGCGTTGATGATGGTTAGAGATATAAAAACCACGTAACGACGGGAACGAAGAACATGAACAACAGGATACTGGTCGGGTTATTCGAGACATTAAAACGTGTATCCTGAAGTTAATTGATTTATTTAGAGGAGTTAATGATTCAATTTCAAAACATTCTATAACCCTCGATGAAGAGAATAAATTAACAGATTATATATTCGTCATTATTGCAGAATTAATGAAGAGAATAAATGAAAAAGGAATTGGTGATATCATTAATGTCAGCGATGTAATGATGAAAAGAAATTTTGACTCATTATTTACAAACCGAAACAGAATATAGTCTTTATGACGTAATTACAGAATTAATGAAAAAGATTAATGATAATAAGAGTTCTGGCGGAAGAGTTGAATTAGAAGTGAATGATGTTAATGAGAAATTAGCCGAAAAAGCAGATAAAATGAGCTTTTAGCTCTGAGTGATAAAGTCAAGAACCATGTTCATTATATAACTTCAGACGAACAGATTATAACGGACTACCATGGATATTTAACACGAAGTGATGAAGCGAAGACAAAAAATGTTAATGAAAGAAGATATATAAATACATTGTGCTAAAGGTTATGACATAAGCTGTATGTACAGTATGATGTAGCTAAAGCACCAGAAGCATTTGGTTATACCGGTGAAATTTTGCCTCTACTTTCAATGTTAACGGTGTATTAGTTGAACCAAGATTTACTTTGAGAGTTAAGTCAAAAATAACGTTTGAAGATGCTATTAAAAGTAAAGCTGACAAAGTTGAACTCGAAGCAATGAACAAAGTTTTGAAATCTCATAAACACTACATCTCCGATATAAATGAACTTCAAGCTACATTAGACAGTAAAACTGACAAGAACCATACAAACGAATCCTTCACTACTGTTAGAGCAGACGATGTAATATTGAACTATACCCTTGGTTCAAGTGCACCTTTAGAGAATCCAAGTACAAGCGTAAAAGATACACTAAACAATTTAGATAACAGATGTATGAACATTGAAGATCATGCCAGAAACTTTGAAACACATGAACTACCAGCAATGTTAGATAAGAAAGCAGACAAAGAACATACACATAACTTCTTCTCAACTGTTGCTATAGAAAGTATTGAAGGAACGGTTGGCGGAACTGATGGGGATGCATTATATTGTAAACCTCCTAACTTTCCACAAGGTTTAACATCGAATGAAAACATAACAACGAATAAAAAAATTAGCTGTAAAAATGTTTATGTCATGAGCAGTGAAAATAATGTTAAATTCACTGCTCAAGATTTATATGATAAGAAAGCAGACAAAACAGAGCTTCAAACATTAAAGACTGAAATACTTCAAACATTATATCCTATCGGTTCTATTTATACGTCAATGAACTCAACAAATCCAGCAACAGTTCTGGGTTTTGGTACGTGGCAGCAGATTGTAGACAAATTCTTATACTGTGCTAGATATTCAAAGACGGCAGGAGGTTCGAAGAAAATTAAAGAAGCAAACCTTCCACCGCACACTCATACAGGAACTACAAACACAACAGGTAGTCATTCACATTCAATAACAAAAAGAGGTTATACAAATCTTGCAGCAGTTCGGATAGACAGGGAATGAATAGATATGATATTTCAAGTGACCCAGTAGATTCAAGCGCAGGTATTTTCTGTGGAACCACAGGAAATCATTCACACACTTTCACAACAAATCCAACAGGCTCGGGTGCAGATTATATGCCACCATTTATGACTGTATTCGCATGGTATAGAGTTCATTGAACGCGCTTGAGCCTTGAATAAAATCTTTAACTTTACATAAATGAGCTTGAAAGAAGTATTCGAACAACATCCATGGAGGTCATTTAAGAAGTTCAATGAAGCTGCAAAGAGTTGGGGATTTACTAACAGAGCTGAAGTGAAAAGGTTCTTTGACAAAAATGTTGTACATCAAACAAAAATAAACCCTTACGACTACTTTTTACCAATTTACTCCAACACTCCTGACGCATACCAATTTGACACTCTCATTCAAAGCAGAAAAGGAGGACATAAACCATTCCTCATCTTCATTAATGTTAACACTCGTAAAGCATATGCATATCCAATGAAAAATAAAGGAACTCGTGAAGTGTTAAGAGTTTTACAAAAGTTTGTAGCAGAACATAGCCCAAGTACTTTAACATCAGACCAAGACAGTGCATACCTCAGCAATGAAATCACAGATTTTCTCATTAAGCATAACATAACTCACTACACTACTGAAGACCATAACCATAACATACTCGGCATCATAAACCGCTTCATAAGAACGCTCAGAGATTTAAATCAAGAGCGAGACTTTACCGAAGAAACAATGAAACATTTTCTCGAAGTATATAATTCCTCAACACATTCTACAACAGGACATACACCAAATTCAATGACACAACAACAAGAAGAAAAGTATATACAAAAGAAACGAAGCCAAACACAAAATATCAGAAATTCAACACAATTTACCCTCATTCCTGGTACAAAAGTTCGTGTAGTTCTTGACGACAAACCGTTGACAAAGAAACGTTTAAGGTTAAGTAGAAACTATTATATCGTAGACTCTACGCAAGGTAATGGATATCTTATAAAAGCTGCTGACGACTCTATTGCGTTTTACCCTCGACATAAATTAGTTGAAAGTAGTAATGGCAAACTTGCTGAAACCATTGACGAAGCAAAGCGAGGAGTGGTTATTGAAATACTTGGCTATAACATAAACGATGACACTTATAAAGTAAGATATGAAGGAGGCGTTGAAGATGTTATACCATCTAAGAACTTGAGAGAGTCAAAGTCAACACATCTGGGACCATTAGAGCGGGAGTACTGGAAAGACAAAAATAAGCCAGAAAGAATAAGAAAATTCTTCTAAACTTTTTCATTAGATGTAAATCAGACATGAATGAGAACAGTCATGATATCATTAATGGTACCATTTATTTTTGTCATAAATTTACACCAAAAATATATTTTAGGTGAAGAGGTGAGATCTCACCCGTTTTTTCACCTCTTTTTTCACCCTCATGAATTTTCATGAATTTCCTTAAGATAGAAAAAATAAAGTTAGTTTTATTTTTATTTATTTTTTTATTTTGTATGTAAAGATATGATTTCAACAATCGGCACAACAACAATTCAAGCCGCGAACACTGTCCACAACAGCACCAAACTCGCTAGTCATGAATCCTACGTCAATGTTAGTAGAATGAAAAACTTCATTCCTTCTTCATATACTTTCGAAACAAAAATCCAGAAGATAAAGCAAGAACTGTTAACAAGTAATTTAGACTGTACCGCACAGGATGAAGAAAATGAAGAATATCTTTATGACATGCAGGACCTCATCGACCATTTACCTAAACTACCTGAAATTCAGCAACAAAAACTAACCATTCCCGAATTTGACGAAATTGAAGTCAAAGCAACTGACTCAGTAGAAATAAAGAAGTTCATACGAAAGGTAAACTATGAGTTTCTAGGATATCATTGCAACCATAAAGTTATGGACAAAGATTGCGACATGGTTTATAAAAATATTTCTGACCTTTACAAATCCGAAGAATTTAAGACATACGATAACTTTGTTTCATTAGTTGCAAAATGTGTATGGCAGATAAGAGATAAAGATAGAAGAGGTAAGTATGGAATGAACAGATAAAACCAGCAGCTTTTGAGTTAAAGAAAACCATTGACGCCTTAGTTGTTCTAGCTGGTTTTATTTCAATGTATAACGCAAAAATGCCGCAATGTTCAAAATGTAAAGCAGCAATAAGAAAATATAACTACTCAGTCAAAGAGATAGAAAGAATGCGAAACGACTATGCAGACTTAAAGAAAGAAGCAGAAAAGCCAGCAGAAGATAAAATGGATATGTTGACATTTCTTAATAAAAACTATCCAACAGCAGAAGATTTCCTTCTGTCTGACGTCAAGAAGAAATATAAAGAGACTTTCGGCATGATTAAAACATTCGATGTACTAAAAGAAGAAATAGAAGCTACGAAATTGTTTAGGATTTCAAATATACATCGTACAATTCATGTAAAACGCTTGTGAAAAAACAGGTGAAAAAAGGTGAAAAACGGGTGAGATCTCACCTCTTCACCTAAACATTATTTTTGCTGAAAAATGACCAAATTTCATGAATTTTCATAAAAGATAAAAATAAAGTTAGTTTTATTTTTATTTATTTTTTTATCTTGTATGTAAAGACAGTAATGTCAAACATTGAGTTTGAAACAGTAAGAAAGATTGACAATGACACCAAAGTGGTTAGAATTGGTGATTTAAACGTAAGATACTGTAAGAAATACAACAAATATTCTTTGTCAGACATTATAACACCTTCTGGAAAGAAAACAAAGGACTGGGTTAGAATTGCTTCTACTCAGAAAATTTTGACAAGAAATCCTGAGCTCATGATATCGGTAAGATTCTATGGAACTACAGCATATCTCATTGACAAAAGTCTTATACCAATAATTCTTCTGTGGATTGACCCTGTTGTTGGATATAACTTCATAACTTATGGTTCATTCGACTCAGAACGTTGCAGTGAAGGCTTACTTTACATCGTTCAGAAACCGAAGGACTTCAATACAAAGAGATATAAGATAGGAAGAACATATAATATAACTCAAAGATATGACAGTACAGTCAATAGAGTCAAGGTTGTGTTCGTTAATGATATGAGAGCCGCAGAAACAGAACTACTCGAAAAGTTTGAGAAAATGTATGGTGCTCCCATAAAAGGTAAAGAAACGTTTGAAGTAGATGAGATAGATAAAGCTATAAAATTATTTGACGAAGTTGCTGAAAAATACATGTAAAGCGTTTATTTTTGTCTTTTGTGAAAGTCAGAAAATAACGCTAATTTTTTCCTAACAAAAATTTTTATCTTGTATGTAAAGACAGTAATGTCAACATCAGAGAACACAACAACTGCTATCGTTCATGAAGCCATAAATGAAGAATACGAGTACATACAGTATAACAAACAGTTACGTCTCATTCGTTCAGTCAAAGACGATATGTACCAAATGCAAAGTATAATGAATGCTCTTCGTTCTACAAAGCAAGCATATCATTGGTTTGAAAACCAACAGACAAAAGAACTTTTAGAAGAATTTCCTCATATAATTGCTTTGCAGAATGAAGAGATTCCGTATGAAAATCGCAAGAATTTGGCTCCTTGTTTGAAAGGTTATTATGTTCATAGACTTTTAGTAAACGCTGTAGCAATGTGGGCTTCACCTCGTTATGCTTGTTATATTTTCATGATGTTAGATGAACTATATAAAAAGCAAAAGATGAAGTCATTGAATCCAAAGACAAAAGCATACAGAAAAGAATACCACGTTCGGTACCAAAAGGAAAGGAAAAGAGTTATAAGTATATGATATATACTGAAGAGTTGGAGAAAGAAGAAGATAAAGATATGGTTATGTTACATTTAGTCAGAAGAAACAACAAGAGCTTTTATGACTTAGCTAAGATATATAAATCTGACAGAAACTGGTTCTATCGTGAAAACTTACCGATTTCAATGACACCGAATGAGCAAATAAAGGAAATTGTCAAAAATACTCTTCCTCAAACACACTATGACATCAAAGGTTGCACAATACTTACATTCAAAGAAGACTTAACATTACTGAAGGAAAAAATAACAGAATATTTCGATAACTTCAAAGAGGAAGAATGAAGTCACGACAACATTAATGATGAAGTCACGACAACATTACATGAAGTCACGACAACATGAAGTCACGACAACGATGAAGTCACGACAACATAACGAAGAGAGAATGAGGTGAAAAAAGAGGTGAAAAAACGGGTGAGATCTCACCTCTTCACCTAAAATATATTTTTGTGCTATATTTACACTCATTTACGAAGAAGTCATGAATCCTACGTCAATTATGTTCGACACTGATAACATTAACGATAACATAAACGATAACATTAACGATAACATAAACGATAACATAAATGCTCCATGTCAATTATGTTCGACACTGATAACATTAACGATAACATAAACGATAACATAAACGATAACATTCATTTTTGCATTAATCCTGCTGTGTTGTCAAAATGTCATGTTGTCATCATTTTTAAAAGAAGTTAATTAACCTGGTGACATGGTGACGTGGTGACACCATCAGTTATTCAAAAATATATTTTTGCTTAAATAGCTTCAGGGTCTATTTCTTCAACCATTTCACTTCCTTCGTCAATGTCAATAGAAGCTTCTTCAACCTTTGGTAAGAATTTCTGTATAACATCTTTGTTCGTTATTGTCTTCAGAGATGAAGGAATATTTCACAGATGTTTCACCCTTCTTATATTCTTTCTGTTCGGAAAGATTTAAAGCAATACTGAAGAAGTCAATGTTAGAGTTCTTTATGACAGTATATGAGTATCTTTGACATTCACGAAGAAACTCTTTTGTTTCAAAACTACTGCTAACTCTTGTGAAGTATAACGTTTGCGGTCAATGACGATAGCTAATGGTCTGACATACTGACCAAACTTAGATTCTTTCACAAACTTCTTGTTAAAGATAACATTAACATTTGAAGCATTATTGAACTCATTCTTGATGGCAGTAGCGAGAGCATTGTATGAAAAGAACTTGCAATCTTGCATGTGTTTCATTAAAATAAAAATATTAAATTATTTTGAAAAATAACTTAAAAAATCTAATCTAATTTTTTCAAAAAATATTTTTTATTTCCTACTAAAGATGTATCGGAAGTTGTCTAAGTTAGAACACTCGGAAATAAAACAACTTCTTACAGAAGCTAACATAGATGTTGCAAAGCATTACGCAACAAACAAAAAAGCACTCGCTGACATCCTCAATGACTATAATGGTGCAATAAGTTATGATAGAATTCATGAGTTCATAAAGCCGCAACGCGGCGAGGACGAAGTCCATGCAAGAGCATTTCCTTTAAATGACGTTGCTATTGACTTATATCATAGACGTTCAGTACCTCATGAAGTAAGAAGAGAAATGTTTGACATAACAAATGCAAACGTTGGTGAAACAAGAAGAAGAGACGACACACTGAAACAACAGAGAAGAGAGATGTTTAAAAGTGCTATAGAACAAGTTCGCAAAGCTAACGATGTCATTCGTTCCATTGACGACAAACCAAAAGAAGGTGAGAGATGGTTAAAGAAAGATGAAGAGAATAGGAAGAGAAATGTGAAGTCAGGCAATAGACTCATTGACTTTAACATCGAAGCTTTAGATGAACCAAACAGAGACTACTTACACAAACATTTCGGTAAGGTTTTCATGAGACTCTTAGAGAAATTAAAATAAACTCCAACAAAGATGGATGGTATGTTATAAACTTGGTGGAAAGTATGAATGTTCTACGTTAAACCTCAATAATATTGGAACATTACTACATCAGCTCTTGAAGGAGAACTTTATATCAGAGATAGAAGCAAATGCTGCAGGTATTGTTGAAATGCACTATGACTTCTTCTTGACAAACATAAAGAATCTTACTGAAATAAAGATGTATGATTTAACAGAATATGAAGGCTTAACGATGTCAGATGTAAAGAAAGGCAAACCAAAAAAGAGACCATATAGAGATGAAAGCACACTGACAAATGACCAGAAAGCCATTTTGGAAGCTCTTAAGCAAACAGGAAACCCAGCACTTATAGAAAGCTTTTGGAAAGATAATGGTGAAAAGAAGTTTTATAAGAAGAGAAGCGGTCAGTTCTGGAAGTATCTTTGCACATTACCTATAAATCTTGAACGCTACCAAATCTTCAATGAACTGAACAAAAGAACTGCAACACTTATGACAGAAGACAATTGTTTCGTTTATGCTTGCATTCAGGCTGGAGTAAATGAAGAAACTATTGACCACATGAGAGAAGTCATTCGTGTTAGAGACTTTCCTCAAAGTAAAGTACAAGAAATTTCTGACGCAACAGGTATAGCATTTAATGTTACCATTGGTTTTTCAATGACTCAAGACATAATGAAATAAAGAGATACATACCAAAAGAATGTGAAACTGTTCGAACTATTGACTTACTTCTTGTTGAAGACCACTACATGCTAAATGAAAGATTACCAATGACAACATATTTCATCAGAAATTACAAAGAAATCTGAAAGTGTGGTGGAATGAACATTGAGAAACAATGAAGATTTATACAAAGAGAGAGAATAAATATGTAGTTCGTTATGATAGAACAACACCGTTATGGGATGTTATGAAAACATTGTGGGAGTGCAAATATTTCGAACCTATTTCTTATGGAGAACTTTTCACATATACGACTGACTTATATAAACAGAACCTTGCACCATTTAAAGATTTGACATATGCTCCAAAGTATTGTGTACAACTGAAGAAGAAAGCCGAGTCAAAAGAAGTAAATAAAAATAAGTGCAAGTTCATTCCTGAGCACGTTTTCTTTGCTGACTTTGAGTGCAGTACCGATGGCTTTCATAAAGCTTTTAACATATGTTATGACAGTGAAGATGGTTCAGTGAGTGAAAGCATTTGGGGTCAGAACTGTGCAACAGAATTTTTGGAACGACTTCCTGACAAGAGTTTAATATATTTCCATAACCTCAGTTATGATATAAACTTCATCTTAAGACACATGACAGAAGTGAAAGGAACTCCCATCATTAAAGGTTCACGAACAATGCAAATAACTGGCTTATATAAAGGAAGGGCAATTATTATAAAAGACTCTTACAGTGTTATAAATAAGAAGCTTAAACTATTTCCTGCTATGTTTAACTTACAAACAGGACCGAAAGAAGTATTTCCATACAACTACTACAGCAGTGTTTTGTTAGCAAATGACAACAGAACTGGTGTCATTTCTGAAGCATGTAAGTTTATCCGGGATGCAGATACATTCATGAAAAACATAGATTCCATCAAAGGTTGCAGAATAGATGAGAACCACTTCGACTTAGAAAAGTATAGCACATTTTATTGCAAACAAGATGTAAGAATTTTAAGAGAAGGTTTTGTTAAGTTCCGCAATGACATATTGAAAGAATTTGATTTAAACGTTTATGACTACGTTAGTATTTGTTCAATTGCTAACAAATTATTTGAGAACAGAGTGTACTTCCCGAATGGAAATTTATATGACCTCTCAAATAAACCAAGAGAATTTATTTCACGCTGTATTCAAGGTGGAAGATGTATGCTGTCAGATAACATTAAACAAAAGAGCGAAAAGAAACTCATTGCTGATTTCGACGCTGTTTCATTATATCCATCAGCTATAGCAAGACTTTATACTTTAGAAGGTATTCCAAAGGTTATGAAGAAAGAAATGTTAAGCACAGAGTATCTCATGAGACATTTATTCGATGACGACCAAAAGGAACCCATTGGTGAAAAGTTTATGTCTGGCTTCTTTGTTCTCATTAAGATAACAGAGATTGGAATACATAGACACTTTCCTTTAATAGTTTGTGACCCTGAACTAAATCCAGAACTTAACGTTCCCAGAAGTTCAAACACTTGCTGTTTAATGTATGTTGACCATATAACATTACAAGACCTCATAAAATATCAAGGTGTCAAATGTGAAGTGTTGCAAGGATACTATTACGATGGAAACAGAGATATTAGAATAAGAGATGAAGTAAAGAAGTTGTTTGAGTTAAGGTTAAAGTATAAGAAAGAAGGAAATCCTTTGCAAGAAAATATAAAGCTCATTCTGAACAGTATTTATGGCAAAACTATTCTATCTCCTATTGAGTCAAAAATAACCATAGTAAATGACAAAGATGCTATAAGATATGCCATCAGAAACTACAACCATATAGTGAAGTTCGAAGGTTTGGATGGTTCAGATAAAACTATTTTCAAGCTAACGAAAAGCATTTGCAGACACTTTAACTTCTGTCCACTTGGTGTTAACATTCTGTCTATGTCGAAGAGAATAATGTGTGAAGTATTCTGTACTGCTGAGGACTTAGGAATGGACATCTTTTATAGCGATACGGACAGTATGCATCTCTACAATGAAGATATCCCTCGTTTAGCTGAAGAGTTTGAGAAACGTTATGGAAGAGTTCTCATTGGTAAAAACCTTGGTCAATTTCATAGCGACTTTGCAGAAATCACAAAAGAAAACAAAGTTTAGCATACAAGTCAATATTTTGTGGAAAGAAGACTTACATAGACTTACTCACGAATGATTTAAATGAAGTTGCATTTCACTGCAGAATGAAAGGCGTGAAGCAAGATGTTATTGCTTTAACCGCTAATGAAATGTTTCCTGACTCTGTTCAGTGTTTCTATGATGAAGATAAAGGTTTAATGGTTCCGCAAGGAAATTGACAAAGACTCTGAGTTCAGTTTATGAAAGTTATAAAGCACTTTATGACGGTCAAGAGATTGGATTTGACTTATGTAAGTCTCAACCTTGCTTTGAAGAGAAGTTTAACTTTTCTATTCAGACTAAGACTTCATTCATAAGAAAGCTTAAGTTCTGAGGTCATGAATGAGAAAAATAATGAGGTCATTTATTTTTGTCAGCAATGAGGTCATTCATGATAAAAATAAGCCGCTAGCGGCAAGGGCGAAGCCCATGTGGTCATTTACAATACTGCGATGGTAGAGTTTAAGAGTTGTGCTTCAATGTAGAGACAGTCCTTATGGTCTGGAGGTAAGAACACTGGGCAGCTATGGTCATGAGTGGAGAACATGTCTATCCAAAACTCACGATTGAAGCCAGTTAATTTATAGTATTTAGGGTTAGGAAGTGGTGAAGTTCTTGTATGACCAATGAACTCATTTTCAACCCTTACTATTTGAATATAATATAGCTTGCTTTCTATCCCAAATGCCAGGTGTTACAATCTTTGAAAATTCATTTTTCCTCGGAAGCATTGCATCATAATTGAAAACATTCTTGAAATCATCACTTGGTTCAGAGATTTGAAATCTTATACGTAATGGATTTTCTTTCTTTTTAGCTACTTCATTGAATGGTGAATATATAACAAACTGACAGTCATGTTCCATCTTCATTTTCATTAAATTCATAATGAAAGTCTATAAGTTGTGGCTGACTACCTTCTTCTTTCAGTTGTGCAAGAAACTCACGTAAAGGCTGTAAAGTTTGTACTTCAATGTTAAACTTTTTCTCGAACATTTCATTAAATGAAATCATACATTGCAACAATGTTGTATCGTCTTTAAAGTATTTGTATATGTGAATGTTTTGGGCGCTTAAAGACTGTTCGTCATTTTCTATCTCGACTTGAAGTATAAAGTCAACCTTTCTGAAAGCACGTGTTATATACATATGTTATGCCAATGTACTTCTCTTCATTTATGTTCACAATCCAGTCTGTTGGAAACTTAAACGTTACTCTGTTCCCCTTTATTTTGACGTCAGGGTTTTCACTACTGAACGCAACAGATAAAGGTATTTGTCTATACATTTAATTCGGATAAAAATAAACCATTTACTCTTTCTTTGCTTCAGCTTCTTTAGCTTTTGCTTCAGCTTCTCTAGCTTTTTTTGCCAGTAGTCTTGGGTTCTTTTGTCTTCCAGCAGCTAATGCAGCAAGTTGTTTTTCACTAAGTTTTCTCTTTGGTCTCTCTGGCTTTTGTTCTTGTTTTTGTTCCTTCAGTTCGGATAAAATTTGCTCACGAATTTCTTTCTTCAATGCTTCAACATCTATGACCCCTTGGGTCTTGTCCGTAGGGCTTGTCTGAGTCATTTGACTGCAGATAAAAAACAAAATTAAAACTTTAACCGATGTAAAATGAGCTTGTCAAAATCAGAGCGAGAGTCTATTATATTAAATGACGCAAGAGGAATACAACATCCTTTCTATTACGTAAGTCAGAGTAAAGATGGTAAAATATACGTAAGAAAAAGAAAGGTTCCATTAGCGAATGCAGAAAGCGACAACATTAAGGTGCATGGCAAGGGTGAAGTCCACGAAGCCCATGTTAAGCCTTCTATTCAAACTGAAAAGTCAATAGAACCAGAAGAAAAGAAGCCAGATGTACTTTCAATAACGAACCAAGAGCTTATTGCAAAGTTCGTGAATTTCATTGAAAAACAAACCGAGTCAAAGAACCCTGACCCACCAGTGAAAGAAGTTGAGACAAAAGAGAATGTACAGTTCATTGAAAATGTCAAGAAACAACTTCCACCACGAATGCCAAGAAGAAGAGTGAGAATAATGAAGTAAATAGATATTTTTATCTGAAGTAAATACATGCAGAACGAACAGTTAAACGAATTTACTCCAGCAGAGCATATTCATCAGATTCGCTCATATTTCGATATCATAGACAATGCAGTTCAAATTGGTGACACTAATAGAAAATATTCTGACGCAAAGATTCCATCACAACCTGGAACTGCTAAAGATAACACATGGGTAACATTCAATCTCTCACCTCCTGGTGAAAATATGTTGGACCTTTACAATACATTCATTACGTATAAAATGGAAGGTCAATTTATTGTAGATAAAGAAATTGGTTCAGGTTCCAATAAAACAAACCCACCAGGATTTTGGATTGGTTTCGATGACGCTTTCTATGCAGTTGCTGGATATCAAATCCTTGCAAATGGTCGTATCGTATATTCTCAAGACAACGCAAGAGAAGAAGCATATATAACTTCAAACTCACAAACTACCGAACAAATAAAGAAAGTAGATGTTTTCTCAAAGACTCGACATGAAGATGTATGGAGTCATTCGGGAACATGCAGAACAGGACAAATTGTTAGTGGTCCAATTACAGCAGGAAAATCATTTGATTTTAAGCTTCGTTTAAGAATTCCTGTTAGAAGATTCCTTCCATTAGAAGCTATTCGATTTATTCCAGCTTTTGCAGGAAACATTCAGCTTAAAGTAAAGTTCAGTAGCGACGCCTTACAATGCACATCTATATCTGTAAATGATATCATTGCTTTCAATCCAACTCTTAAAGTTGCATTTGCTTCAGATTCAAATCCACCGACAAATAAATTTGTTCCATGGAATGAACCATTCACTATGATAACGAAGGCAGTAGAAGCTAGTGGAACAGTTACTATTACAACTGTAACCCAGCAACTATTTCGAACAAAGATGGATTTTAATGAATGTTTCATTCATCCAAAGTCATTCTCTTTAGACCCTAACATTTATACAGAACTTGTAGAACATTATACAAACGAGGCTTTATGTTTTCCTGTTAAAGTTATGGATTGGATTCCTATGGACGGTTCATTCTCAAAGAATACAGATAGTTCAAGTGCAACATTTACAGCAGCTTATACGCCTATTAATGTTAAAAGTATTTGGGCACTATTTAGAAAGAAAGACAACTATTATGTTAATTTTGAGAACCCTAAGTTTAAATATCTTCAGCTTTCCATGGGAGCTTATGGAAATATGCCTGCAGAACCTGAAAAATCATATGGACCTGTATTTTATGAAATGGTTGCGAACGCTTGCAATACAAACAATGATATGATAGGATTTAATGAAGATGTTATGAGGTCATTGGTGGATGATGGTAGTGTGGAACATAAATGGGATAGCTATGACAACACACATTTCTTATGTGGTTTTCCAACAGAAGTGGACTTTTGCTTCCAGCAAGGTCAAACATCTACTGCTCCAATAACATACAAATTGTCTGTTAAAGGACCTATTGAACTAGCAACTGAAAATGTACCAAAGCCACTTATTGGATTTATGAGGGATTGTTGCTTTGCCATTCAGGTGCGTGCTAATGGCATCCCCATAATAAGATTAGATGACTATAACTTAGCTACGGACGACAGTGAGGAATAAAGGATGAACGTTTATTTTTAAAGCTTATAAATGAGTTCTTCATCAAGCTCTTGTGAACCTTCACCATCTATGAAACAAACTTTACCAAACGATTATGGAGCACCTATTGAATATTTCTTACGAGCTGCACAATGGCAAAGAGCAGTCTCACCAAGGTTAGGTGTTCCACCAGCTCCTGTCAAAAATAGCATTTGGTCAAGTCCTTATATAAGATATGGTCTCCCACTAGGTTTGCTAGCTACAGCAGGAGCAGTTATGATGTTGAAAAGAAATAAAGCAAATGTTGTAAATAATACTGAAGTAGCTGAAGTTAAACAAACTCCAACACCTTCACAAGCAAAACCTTCAATGACTCCTGAACCTATGGAAGTACAAACTCCTGTTCAAAAGTCAACTCCTAAACCGACTCCAACATTTAAACCAGAACCTACTCCTCAAATAAATCGTAAAACTCCTGCGTTTCCTTACTGAAAAATAACGTTATTTTTATTTAATATTAAAATTTTTATTTGATTGAAATGACGACTAAAGTCACTGAAGCAATGAAACAAAAGTTTTTGGTAGAATACATTAAATCAGGAACTATTCCAGAAGGTTTTTACATTCATACTATGAAGGATGGTAGAGTTCAGTTTAGAAAGATAAAGCAACCATTAGATAAAGAAGGAATTTTGAGAAAGATTAAACTTCATGAGGACAACATTGCTGAACTTAAGAAGAAGTTAGAAGAGTTGGAGAAAGGAAGAGAGTTATAAAGCAATGAATTCAACAGGGTGAAAAAACAGGTGAAAAAAGAGGTGAGATCTCACCACTTCACCTAAATTTATTTTTGTGCTATGTTTTCATACGTGTGAGGGTGGTGATATCATTAATTTTTAAGTTTATTTTTAAAATTATTTTTATTTTATTTTTATATAAATGACGAAAACTAGTGAGATAACAAACTACAACGGTCATGAGTTCAAGAATTTGTTCTTCGTTCCTCGTGAAAATACATTCTATCAGATACGAGGGAGAAAGGGTAAAGTTAGTTTGAGCGTTTATGACTACAAGTATAATGGAAAGTTTATACAAGCATACGATACAAACGGTAAACGTGTTTCATTAGCTTTGTCAAAACTTACTAACATTTATTTTGACAGTGACTTTGACTCTGACGATTGGAGCGACAGCAGCGATACTGAAGAATATGAACTATTGTGTGAAGCACAGCAATGGGAAGCGCTGCAATACTTTTGTAAATGAGAACATTAGTGGGAACGTTAGTGAGAACGTTTATTTTTTCATTAGTGAAGTCGTTAGCGAAAATGTTAGTGAGGTGAAGTGGTTGGCGGCTTTGTAAATATTTAAGGTTAAGTTAGTGTTTGTGTTTGTGTTGTAAAATATACGTTAGTGGTTTCGTAAAGTGTCAAATTCACATATAATGGGTAAGGAGGCGCGCAGTGCCTCAGTACCCATGATATGTTTACTAGCTATCTTACCGATATCATGAGCTCAGGATTTCTTGTCAAAATTTTCTGAGTAGAAGCAATTCTAACCCAGTCCTTTGTTTTCTTTCCAGTGTTGTAAACAGAAATTCATCAAAAGTGACACCTCAGAAAAGCTAAAATATTGAATTTTTGGAACTTTTGATAGAGCACGTTTTTAAATATTAATTTAAGTAAATGTATATTTTGTAAAGATTCTTTTTAATAAAAAAATAAAATTTTGAAGAAGAACACAAAATCTTCTGAAAAATAATATCACATAAACTCATATTATTTTCTAATATATAACTATTTTATATAAAAATCAAATTCAATGATCTTAAAAGCGAAGGATAAACCTCAAAATTTACGAATATAATGAGTGGGAATATAATGCTTATCTATCATAAAACCATATGAAATATTCCCACTCATTATATTCGTAAATTTTGAGGCTTATCCTTCGCTTTTAAGATCATTGAATTTGATTTTTATATAAAATAGTTATATATTAGAAAATAATATGAGTTTATGTGATATTATTTTTCAGAAGATTTCATTCTATATGCCTATGAAAAGTACTCTCAAAACTAACTTTTTCCTAATTATAATTAAATCTAGAATATTGTATTATGCTTAGTATTATTTCATTTTTCTCATTCAATTTAGAATTTACAAATGTCAAAAAATTGAGAGCTGTCACTTTTGATGAATTTCTGTTTATTACACCAGAAGGTGTTATAATGTCTGACAAAGAATATTTGTTGTATTTCTTACAGTATCTTACGTTTAAATCACCAATTCTAACCACTTTGGTGTCATTGTCAATCTTTCTTACTGTTTCAAACTCAATGTTTGACATTACTGTCTTTACATACAAGATAAAAAAATAAATAAAAATAAAAATAACTTTATTTTTATCTTTTATGAAAATTCATGAAATTTGGTCATTTTTCAGCAAAAATAATGTTTAGGTGAAGAGGTGAGATCTCACCCGTTTTCTCACCTGTTTTTTCACAAGCGTTTTACATGAATTGTACGATGTATATTTGAAATCCTAAACAATTTCGTAGCTTCTATTTCTTCTTTTAGTACATCGAATGTTTTAATCATGCCGAAAGTCTCTTTATATTTCTTCTTGATGTCAGACAGAAGGAAATCTTCTGCTGTTGAATAGTTTTTATTAAGAAATGTCAACATATCCATTTTATCTTCTGCTGGCTTTTCTGCTTCTTTCTTTAAGTCTGCATAGTCGTTTCGCATTCTTTCTATCTCTTTGACTGAGTAGTTATATTTTCTTATTGCTGCTTTACATTTTGAACATTGCGGCATCGTTTTTGCGTTATACATTGAAATAAAACCAGCTAGAACAACTAAGGCGTCAATGGTTTTCTTTAACTCAAAAGCTGCTGGTTTTATCTGTTCATTCCATACCTTACCTCTTCTATCTTTATCTCTTATCTGCCATACACATTTTGCAATTAATGAAACAAAGTTATCGTATGTCTTAAATTCTTCGGATTTGTAAAGGTCAGAAATATTTTTATAAACCATGTCGCAATCTTTGTCCATAACTTTATGGTTGCAATGATATCCTAGAAACTCATAGTTTACCTTTCGTATGAACTTCTTTATTTCTACTGAGTCAGTTGCTTTGACTTCAATTTCGTCAAATTCGGGAATGGTTAGTTTTTGTTGCTGAATTTCAGGTAGTTTAGGTAAATGGTCGATGAGGTCTTGCATGTCATAAAGATATTCTTCATTTTCTTCATCCTGTGCGGTACAGTCTAAATTACTTGTTAACAGTTCTTGCTTTATCTTCTGGATTTTTGTTTCGAAAGTATATGAAGAAGGAATGAAGTTTTTCATTTCTACTAACATTGACGTAGGATTCATAACTAACGAGTTTGGTGCTGTTGTGGACAGAGTCCTGCCGTTCGCGGCTTGAATTGCTGTTGTGCCGATTGTTGAAATCATATCTTTACATACAAAATAAAAAAATAAATAAAAATAAAACTAACTTTATTTTTTCTATCTTAAGGAAATTCATGAAAATTCACGAGAAAGCTAAAGCAATCTGAGCCGCTAAGCGGTGAGGGTGAGAAAACAGGTGAGAAAACGGGTGAGATCTCACCTCTTCACCTAAAATATATTTTTGGTGTAAATTTATGACAAAAATAAATGGTACCATTAATGATATCATGACTGTTCTCATTCATGTCTGATTTACATCTAATGAAAAAGTTTAGAAGAATTTTCTTATTCTTTCTGGCTTATTTTTGTCTTTCCAGTACTCCCGCTCTAATGGTCCCAGATGTGTTGACTTTGACTCTCTCAAGTTCTTAGATGGTATAACATCTTCAACGCCTCCTTCATATCTTACTTTATAAGTGTCATCGTTTATGTTATAGCCAAGTATTTCAATAACCACTCCTCGCTTTGCTTCGTCAATGGTTTCAGCAAGTTTGCCATTACTACTTTCAACTAATTTATGTCGAGGGTAAAACACAATAGAGTCGTCAGCAGCTTTTATAAGATATCCATTACCTTGCGTAGAGTCTACGATATAATAGTTTCTACTTAACCTTAAACGTTTCTTTGTCAACGGTTTGTCGTCAAGAACTACACGAACTTTTGTACCAGGAATGAGGGTAAATTGTGTTGAATTTCTGATATTTTGTGTTTGGCTTCGTTTCTTTTGTATATACTTTTCTTCTTGTTGTTGTGTCATTGAATTTGGTGTATGTCCTGTTGTAGAATGTGTTGAGGAATTATATACTTCGAGAAAATGTTTCATTGTTTCTTCGGTAAAGTCTCGCTCTTGATTTAAATCTCTGAGCGTTCTTATGAAGCGGTTTATGATGCCGAGTATGTTATGGTTATGGTCTTCAGTAGTGTAGTGAGTTATGTTATGCTTAATGAGAAATTCTATGATTTCATTGCTGAGGTATGCACTGTCTTGGTCTGATGTTAAAGTACTTGGGCTATGTTCTGCTACAAACTTTTGTAAAACTCTTAACACTTCACGAGTTCCTTTATTTTTCATTGGATATGCATATGCTTTACGAGTGTTAACATTAATGAAGATGAGGAATGGTTTATGTCCTCCTTTTCTGCTTTGAATGAGAGTGTCAAATTGGTATGCGTCAGGAGTGTTGGAGTAAATTGGTAAAAAGTAGTCGTAAGGGTTTATTTTTGTTTGATGTACAACATTTTTGTCAAAGAACCTTTTCACTTCAGCTCTGTTAGTAAATCCCCAACTCTTTGCAGCTTCATTGAACTTCTTAAATGACCTCCATGGATGTTGTTCGAATACTTCTTTCAAGCTCATTTATGTAAAGTTAAAGATTTTATTCAAGGCTCAAGCGCGTTCAATGAACTCTATACCATGCGAATACAGTCATAAATGGTGGCATATAATCTGCACCCGAGCCTGTTGGATTTGTTGTGAAAGTGTGTGAATGATTTCCTGTGGTTCCACAGAAAATACCTGCGCTTGAATCTACTGGGTCACTTGAAATATCATATCTATTCATTCCCTGTCTATCCGAACCTGCTGCAAGATTTGTATAACCTCTTTTTGTTATTGAATGTGAATGACTACCTGTTGTGTTTGTAGTTCCTGTATGAGTGTGCGGTGGAAGGTTTGCTTCTTTAATTTTCTTCGAACCTCCTGCCGTCTTTGAATATCTAGCACAGTATAAGAATTTGTCTACAATCTGCTTCCATTCACCAAAACCTAAAACACTTGCTGGATTTGTTGAGTTCATTGACGTATAAATAGAACCAACAGGATATAATGTTTGAAGTATTTCAGTCTTTAATGTTTGAAGCTCTGTTTTGTCTGCTTTCTTATCTAACATTGCTGGTAGTTCATGTGTTTCAAAGTTTCTGGCATGATCTTCAATGTTCATACATCTGTTATCTAAATTGTTTAGTGTATCTTTTACGCTTGTACTTGGATTCTCTAAAGGTGCACTTGAACCAAGGGTATAGTTCAATATTATGTCGTCTGCTCTAACAGTAGTGAAGGATTTATGTGTATGTTCTTTGTCAGCTTTCTTATCTAACATTGCTGGTAGTTCATGTGTTTCAAAGTTTCTGGCATGATCTTCAATGTTCATACATCTGTTATCTAAATTGTTTAGTGTATCTTTTACGCTTGTACTTGGATTCTCTAAAGGTGCACTTGAACCAAGGGTATAGTTCAATATTATGTCGTCTGCTCTAACAGTAGTGAAGGATTTATGTGTATGGTTCTTGTCGGCTTTACTGTCTAATGTAGCTTGAAGTTCATTTATATCGGAGATATTGTGTTTATGAGATTTCAAAACTTTGTTCATTGCTTCAAGTTCAACTTTGTCAGCTTTACTTTTAATAGCATCTTCAAACGTTATTTTTGACTTAACTCTCAAAGTAAATTTTGGTTCAACTAATACACCGTTAACATTGAAAGTAGAGGCATAAATTTCATTGTTATAACCAAATGTTTCTTGTGCTTTACCTGTGTCATACTGTACAGTACAGCTTATGTCATAACCTTTAGCACGAATGTATTTATATCTTCTTTCATTAACATCTTCAGTGCTTATTTGTTCATCCTGTGTTAAATATCCATGGTAGTCCGTTATAATCTGTTCGTCTGAAGTTATATAATGAACATGGTTCTTGACTTTATCACTCAGAGCTAAAAGCTCATTTTTATCTGCTTTTTCGGCTAATTTTTCATTAACATCATTCACTTCTAATTCAACTCTTCCGCCAGAACTCTTATTATCATTAATCTTTTTCATTAATTCTGTAATTACGTCATAAAGACTATATTCTGTTTTCGGTTCTGTAAATAATGAGTCAAAATTTCTTTTCATCATTACATCGCTGACATTAATGATATCACCAATTCCTTTTTCATTTATTCTCTTCATTAATTCTGCAATAATGACGAATATAAAATCTGTTAATTTATTCTCTTCATCGATGGTTATAGAATGTTTTGAAATTGAATCATTAACTTCTCTAAATAAATCAATAACTTCAGGATACACGTTTTTAATGTCTCGAATAACCCGACCAGTATCCTGTTGTTCATGTTCTTCGTTCCCGTCGTTACGTGGTTTTATATCTCTAACCATCATCAACGCAGCCATAACCGGAGGGTTTGTTGCTATCTGTTCGAAAATCCGTCCGTTATGTACGGTATATCTAAATAATTTCTTTGTGTTTGTTAAAACATTTGAAACAAGTCTTTTAAAACCATCTACAAAATTTCCTGTTTCACCTAATGTTCTTGCAGCATTTACAAGCTCACTCATTCCCGCTTTTGACCCCAAAAACGTCCATATTGCATTTATTTCACTCTGTATAGTTGTCCATTCAGCAAAATTAATACCCGCATTCGCTAAGCTGAAAATGAAATTCAGTGGATCGAACTTAATTCCACCTTCTTTTTCAATTTCAACGAACTCACGAACATGAGATTTTAAGTATTCTTTCGTTAAAATTGTTTTCCCCGATGTTATGTCATTAACGAAACTATCACCGTCAAAAGTTAACGAATTCAATTTCGTCGTTGATGCTTTTATTTCATACACCGCTTTATCGATAGTTTTTGGCTCACCTTCTTTAGAAGCATATGAAACATTAATGAATGAATTATATGTATTCGTGAATGAGTTAAAATCAATGATTTTCATTAATGACGCCTTTAATGATTCATTTACTGTCGAATCCCTTAAAGCAATTAATGAACTGTCATTTATGAAAGGTACACTGCAAACCGTCGAGTTTGGATCAAATGTGTAGTTGGTGCAGGAATATTAATGATATAAGTCATTAAATCATTAAGTGACGTAAATAATGTTGTCGTTTTTGATTTAATTTCTTTAGCATCTGTTATATATGGTAATTTTATTTCTGTAGTTTCTGAATTAAAGATATTCGCTAAAATGTTTTGTAAACTGTTTTGAACAGCTGTGTAAACCGTTGAATCCGGAACTCTTACGATTTCACCGTCCTTAATAAAGGGCATTGCACATGGTGTAGTGCTTGGGTCAAATCTTTTTGGGTTATGATTCAACATATATTCTAATGCTTCATAAACAGACCTATATACTGTTGTATTATCTTTTTCAATAATTTCACCGTCCTTTATAAACGGCATAGTACATGGAGTTAAAATAGGGTCAAACTTTTCATAGTCCTTCCATGTTATGTATTTCTCAGTATTTCCATCAGTGATAACAATATATTTGTCAGTAAGTGTGAGAGAGTATTGACCAAAATATAAACGTTTAGCTCTGTCAGCTTCATACGCATATGCAGCTATACTCATATTTTAATGAGAATAAAATGTTGTTCTATTTGCAAAGTACAGACCCAAACGAATACGGGACAGTAAAGCTACAAACAAACTTAGGTCTACAGAATGAAGCGCTTGCATTCAGAATGGTTGACTTCAATACTATCGCTTCATTCGTTATAACAGATGAAACAGATTTCATGGAGATTGAAATAGATGGAAAGAAGCACGAAATAAGATTTCACAATAATGTAGAATATAAGATGGAAACATTAGCTGGAGTGTTAAATGCTCTCATAAATACTACAATAAACAAGGATAACGAAGAAAACTTAATGAATGTTAAACTTATTGCAGGAGTTTTGAAGTTCAGTTATGCGAAGGAGTTTAAGATAACACGAATGAGTCATAGAGTACAACTTCTTTTGGGTGCATACCATATGACATTTCCTTTGAAAAGTGTTGACAAAACGATTGAGATGAAATCTGTTCCATATGTATGTTATGGTAATTGTTTATACATTGAGTCTAAAATAGCTAATGTCACAGGCATTTCAGGAGTTAATAGTAAAGGTTCAGTAGAATATAAGTCTTTCTGTTATGCAGTCAATTCAATGTTCATTCCAAACGTTCCTGTCATAGCAACTCATTTAGGTAAATGGGTTCGCATTAGTCCTCATAATTTGAAAGACATGCAATTCAGACTTGTTGACTTTCAAGGAGAGCCTGTAGAACTGAAGGCACCAGTGCGAATGACTGTTGAAGTTGACTTTTTAGAAAATATTAAATGCAACAGCTTACAAGAGAACTCAGAGCTAAAAATATAAAGTATGAATGTTATGTATTAGGTCATGAACTTTGGTTGTTGCTGTTTGATGAAACAAATGAATTAGTTATGTCAGTCAAGAGAACAGAAAAATATTGTGTTAGTGAAAACTGCACCAAGTCAATAAGATTAGGTTTGCATTATGAAGATGAGTTCGATACTGTTGAAGAAGTTTTGGATAGATATTACAAATTGCTAACTTGAAATTTTTTTGACTGACGGCACAAAGCGCCAAGATGGGCTCAAAGAGCCCTCCTGACTGCTTTAATTTACTAAAACATATTTCAAACAAAGCTTATAGTCAGTAGATAGTTTTGTATACTCGTTCGAATATCTATACTTAAACTCAACTCCTGTAGTTCCTGGTGTTTCAATGATGCGGATGTTACCTATTTTCATGAATAGTGGAGTTTGACCACAGCATTCGATTTCAGGGTCGAGATAGTCAATGACACATTGTTTCCCTGTTATTCGTGAGATAACATTTTCAAGGTCCTCCTTTGTTAGAATTATTTGGTTCTTGCTTATAAGATTTGTCAAAAGCTTCTTATCGTCTTTGAGTAAAATTGTTTGGTATAACTGAAGAAGGTAATGGTCTACGTTATCTGAAGGATTTGTTTGAACATTTGTGTAAGGATTGTCGTTGGCTTCTCTTGAAAGAATTTGGTCCAGTGGTGGATACTCTAACTTAACATCTGATGTAGCGTTAGCGTTTGAAGCTGAGTTTAAATTCACCGACTTAAGTTCTGGTTCTTTTTCTTTCAAACACTCTGAACTATAGTTCTTTATGACAATATTGTTTGTCGTTCGTGAGTCAACATTTGAAGTTGGTTCAATTGGAACATTAACGGCACCAGCTAAGATGGATTTGCTTCTCATTTCATATAGAATAAAAACCTTTTATATGTATGAAATGAACAATATACTCGACAAGGGTTTGAATGTAAAGCTAACGAATGAAAATATTGTTGAATTCACTGAGACAGGAGCTGTGTATAAAGATGTAGAACTACTGAACAAAAGAGCTAAGGGAAGAAGCAGGAACATGAACAAAGGGTGGAAGCCTATAAAAATTTATGTCAATGATGGCTCAGGAGGTTCAAACATAAAGTATGCAGAAAGTTATAGAGTTTATGCTCTCAAAGGTGAAAAGCCTTCATTTAAGAACAGCTATTCTAACGCATATCCTCAAAAGCTAACGGATGGGGAAGTGGATGATATGAATGACAGCAAAAATATTAACAGAAATGGCGACAGAGATGCATGGAATTTGTTTACCATCAGTCAATTGAAGGTTAAACTTTAAAACAATGTTGGTCGTTCCCATGGAATATTTTTGACTTTAATGGTATTAGTCATGATATGAATCTCAAGGTATGAACGAGGAGAGATGAGAGACTTATATGCTTCCCAAATTTCTTCAAAAGGTAATGTTATACCTGACTGTTTCCAAATGAGTTCAATGTCATAGCGTGAGAAACCTTGAAAGATAACGAAGTCAGTTATGAGACGTTTTATGTTTAAAGCTAAAAACCTCCATGTTTGCATAAGTATTGCTACAGTTAAGTGGTAATGTCTGACTTTAGTAATGATGTTAGCTAATGGTGAGTCTGGTTTTGACACTAAACCTTTTCCGGCGAAGTCGTCACAAACGAGCAGAGTGTTTGAAGGATATTTTTTGAAGGGGTATTTTGAAAGTTTTGATAGAATGTAGTTTGTCAGTTGTTTCATATCGTAAACTCCTGAGTATTGACGTAAGTGGTGTTTGTAAATAATTCTTTCCATCTCTTCTGAAGTCTTTTGCATTCCTGACTGTATAAATTCAACGATAGCATAATATTTCCTCTTACGTCGAATGTAACGTTGAAGAAATTCAATGAGTTCACTGTCTGGAACTTTAACGACAGAGGCTTGAACTTTTGACATAAATGTTTTCGCTGTTGAGTCCATAGAGTCTGAAGTTGCTGATATAATGATTTGGTCATAATATGAGTCATTTCCTAAACGTTCTGTTATGAGTATATGACGAATGAGGTTAAATGTCTTACCTGAACCCATCTTTCCACAATAGAAATACACACCATTTGAACAGAACTCATAGTCCTTACTGAAAGGAAGAATGAGAGAAGAGTTAAGTTTGTCTGTAGTTTCATTCATGTCTTCATCTACGTCATGTATTAAATGCTTCATTTTATCTCCATTAAAAATGCAAGTCAGAAATATTCAGAACATAGCACCGAGTCTAACTGACAAGAGTATAAAGATATACTATGAACATGTTATGATGAAACCTACCAAAATTCAAGAAAGTCAGTATACTTATGAATATCCAAGACACTGGGTAGAGTATGTAGGAGGTGAGAAAGCTATTGAAATAAGACAGGTTCGAAGTATTCCAGCAGGAAGAACAATATTATTGAAGAACTTTAATGTTTTGAGGTATAATGATGAAACAAAGAAGCAAGATAGTTTTCCTGTTGCTGTGTATGTGAACTTAGATACAGGAGATGACATGAAAGTTTTTAATACAAAGCTTCAAACGGTAGTGAGAGAACAACTGACTGCGGAAGGGCATCCATTACCTTCAGAAGTTACCATAGCATATAATTTTGAAACAAACTCAATAGATTTTAAAGTCATCTCTGCAAAGAAGTCAGGTTTTACATTTAATGAAGCAGATGTATATTCGAATGAAAACTTCAAAGCTATTGCATGGTTAGATAATGACGATTGCTTTAAGAAAATATTTAAATACAGTGACTCAACGATGTCAATAGATGACCTTCGTGGAATGTTACCATCGACGTTTACAGTAGAAGGTTCAGCAGGATTGCTTACAAGATTGTCAATTGGTGGTATTTGGTCTCGTGAGAACATTGTTATAAAATCCAGTATAAGTGAATTTGCTGAAGAATCTATATTATGTCTTTCAAACTATATGTATTCGCCGCCAAAGCATTATAGTATAACAAACTTTGTCAGTAAGTTTAACATAAGACTTGTTGAACCTTCTTCAATGAGAGATGTTGTGCTACCTAAAGATGGAAAGGATGGACTCATTATTGAAATGATTTTAATTGCATATTAAATGAGCTTGTTCTTGAAGGTCATTCATGATGAAATAACTGTTGTAGAAGATGTTAGCAATTGTTCAGACATTTTGAAGCGTATAGATGATATAAGAAAGAAGTTAGATAGACCGCAAAGCGGTGAGGGCGAAGCCCGTGAGAACGCTTATGTTTCATTGACTTTCTCCAGTAACGAGAACTTTTATGAGATAATATTGAAGAGAGATGATTTTAATATGGTGTAAATGGTAGCTTGGTCAGCTTTAGGCGCAATGGGAACAAAAGCATTAGCATTTGGAGCAAAAGCACTTGGAGCTTATGACGCAGTAAATAAAATGAGTGGAGGAAGGGTTTCAAAGACATTAGATGCAAATAAAGGGAAGATTGGAGGCTGGGTTGCAAAGAAGTTAAGATTAAATAAAATAGGGCTCATAAATAAAGCATCCAATTTGGTTGCGACTGAGTCAGAAAATGCTTTAGGAAAGGACGATGAGTTTGCAAAACACGCAAAAGACTTTAATGACCAGATGAAAGGTGAAACAATGCATTTAAATAGAGTCGATGGAACTAAAGAAAATGTTTCTTCTCCACCAGTAGTTCTTCTGTATGGTCCCTATGGAATGTATGGAAACCCTTACGAAAGACCATTTGACCCATTGACTGGTGGAAGTAACTGGTATCATTACGGACGAAGAAGAAAGACAGTCAAGTTGGAGACAGACGTGAAGAAAACAACTAAAAAGAAACCAAGGAAGAGAGTTATAAAGCAATGAATTCAACAGGGTGAAAAAACAGGTGAAAAAAGAGGTGAGATCTCACCACTTCACCTAAATTTATTTTTGTGCTATGTTTTCATACGTGTGAGGGTGGTGATATCATTAATTTTTAAGTTTATTTTTAAAATTATTTTTATTTTATTTTTATATAAATGACGAAAACTATTGAGATAACAAACTACAACGGTCATGAGTTCAAGAATTTGTTCTTCGTTCCTCGTGAAAATACATTCTATCAGATACGAGGGAGAAAGGGTAAAGTTAGTTTGAGCGTTTATGACTACAAGTATAATGGAAAGTTTATACAAGCATACGATACAAACGGTAAACGTGTTTCATTAGCTTTGTCAAAACTTACTAACATTTATTTTGACAGTGACTTTGACTCTGACGATTGGAGCGACAGCAGCGATACTGAAGAATATGAACTATTGTGTGAAGCACAGCAATGGGAATAGTTGCAATACTTTTGTAAGTGAGAACATTTATTTTTTTACATTAGTGAAGTCGTTTGTGAAAACGTTAGTGAGGTGAAGTGGTTGGTGGCTTTGTAAATATTTAAGGTTAAGTTAGTGTTTGTGATTGTGTTGTAAAATATACGTTAACGGTTTTGTAAAGTGTCAAATTCACATATAATGGGTAAGGAGGCGCGCAGTGCCTCCGTACACTTGATATGTTTACTAACTAATGCAACTGCAATATTCACTAATGATTGCCTCGAGAGTATGCATTCAGAATTTTCTTCGTTAAAACATCCAAACATTTATGAAGCTATTAAGAAGATATCTCAAATCCAATTAGATAAATATAACGCCATCAAAAATAACCAGAAGATCGAGCGCCATATAAAAACCGTTATCACTGATAGCTACAAAAATTATATTCTTGACTGCTTTCAAAAAGAACTTGAGAAAACAATTTTTTCTATCAAACAATACAACGTAAGTGATCTTTCTTTGGCTCAGAACGAGATTTCTCCATATGGTTCCATAGAATCGAGTTCATTGTTCGAAAATATTCCAGTTCATGATGCAGATATACTCAAATCGATCGATCTAACAGATAAAGATACAATGATCACTAAGTTTATTAATGAAAAAAGAGAAAAAATTATGGCATTATTTAATGAAACATTAAATCATCCAGATTTTAACTCATCCACTCCAATTCAAACTAATTTTGAGCAAGCCGATCCAAATCAAGGTTCAGATGCTCCAATTCGCTCCGAAAATTCAAATATTGCAGACTCTACAGATTTAGAACCAGAAAATCAAAACCATCCTTCTACAAATCAAATGTCTAGTAATCTAGAACATAAGCTGGACCTTCTTGATCATATTGAAAAACAATTATCGAAAATGCGCTCGTTATTGGGAATTCTTCCTACTACAAATGCTATTGTTGGGCCGTCAAAACAAGTTTCAGTTAATAGCAAGCAAAATTCCGAAAAAATAAGAAAAAATCTTCCATAACAACAAAATCAAACAATAAAAAACAAAATTCATCCGACAATCCTCCTAAACGTAAAGCTCCTATTTCGGAAAGGATTCTCAGCGATAATAACTTATATTTTCAAGTTCATCGAAAGAGATCGAAAAGCAAACGTTCCACATCTACAGAGAAAAAGAATTGATATATGAAGTCTAATTCCTTTTATAACTACTATATTTTTATTCTTATGACTAAAAAATAATATACCCTATAATTTTATGAATATGGCACTTTTCGTCGATTTTCAAAGAATTAAATCGCTTCTATCTCAATAACTAATAAACATATAAGATTTTTGAAAGTATATATATAGTGTACTACATCTCAAGATATTATTAATATGTATTAGAAAGAATAATATATTGGATTTTGATATCACAAAATGACTTTTCAATTTATTGTAGTTCCTCACAGAGTTGAGATTCTACAAAATTCTTTGCAGATAATTTATGAAGGGATGATAGACTAACGAACTATAGATACATGAATTGAAAATAAAAAAATCGATTAAATATGAACCTTCATAAACCGTTTAAGAAACTTAAAAACTATTCTATATTGTTTATTTTGGACGAAGTTTAATATGATCGTGGTTTTATTGGACAATAATCGAGTAACGGAAAAATATAACATTTATCTATAAAGTGAAAATTTAGAGGTATATTTCGTAAGATATTTCCTCTCTGATTACAAGAACTATTGTGAGCTATCAATCTAATGAAAGAGAGCAGATTTGGCCGTAATGAAAATGCAATACTTCGAAAATCAATGCAAAAAAGATTAATTTGTTAGAAACAATCGACTATGACACTGAATTCTAAGAGCAAACGTTTACATTAGGATATTTTGATCATTTCCAAATATTGCAAAATTGCATTTAAACAAGTTAAGGAGAATACTATATTAGCCGTGTTGTAAGGAAATATAACAATTTTAAAGATTTTGCGACAGAATTTGAAAAAATATGAAAATCAGATATATAAAAATTGAATAAAATAACATTATGATGGAATATAAGTAGATGAGCTATTAATGCTGCTATGATTTAAAATTGGGTAGTAATGAAATAGAATTTCGATTAAAAAAATTAATGTAATCGTATGAAAGCTTTGATCCAAATAATTAATATTCGCAAATATTTAACCTACTAATAAAATTCGGATTATATTAAGATATTTTAAAAATGAGATTCCAAATTGAATGGGAGTAGGGGTAATTTTAGCTAAAAGTGACACACCTGTAAAAAGTGACACACCCGTGAAGGGTGTGATTACCGATCGGTAATTTCGACAGTTTAGAATTTAACATTTTTTATGGAACTGTTGCGAGTTTCATAAAGAATTTAAGGAATATAAGCAAAGATTTGAATCAAAATCTTAGACCTAAGCCGCTCGATTCGCTCGCGGCTTCCGCGAATTACAGATCAGCAAAGATTTGAATCAAAATCTTCGAACTAAGCCGATCGCTTCGCTCGCGGCTTTCTTTATTATTTTAAATTTGCATATTTCCATCAAAAGTTCATAAGGTAAAAAATTTCGTTTATTTTTACTAAGAAAAAAAAGGTTTTTGATAATAAATTTATTTTATTTCGAAAAAGTAGCAATAATCGTAAAAGGGTATTGATAGGCTTGCTAAAGTAACTAATTTTAGCTGTCAAATACTTTTGTATTTTGAAGTAAATTAGTATAAATTTGTTTTTACTTTTATTTCGAAAAAGTAGCAAGAATCGTAAAAGGGTATTGATAGGCTTGCTAAAGTAACTAATTTTAGCTGTCAAATACTTTTGTATTTTGAAGTAAATTAGTATAAATTTGTTTTTACTTTTATTTCGAAAAAGTAGCAATAATCGTAAAAGGGTATTGATAGGCTTGCTAAAGTAACTAATTTTAGCTGTCAAATACTTTTGTATTTTGAAGTAAATTAGTATAAATTTGTTTTTACTTTTATTTCGAAAAAGTAGCAATAATCGTAAAAGGGTATTGATAGGCTTGCTAAAGTAACTAATTTTAGCTGTCAAATACTTTTGTATTTTGAAGTAAATTAGTATAAATTTGATATTATTTTAACTCCCTTTGAAAACCTCAATTTTCCATACAGAGGGAACGGGAATAGCATCCAATATTCCCTGAGAATGGTTGCGCATTCTCAGTTCCCTCTATATTTCGAACGAAGCTCTCATCGGTCTTTTTTTTTAATACTAAACGTTTTTTCCCCTGTCACTTTTAGCTAAAATTTGGGTTTGCCAATTGAATGGTGATGGAGATAAATAAGATTTATAAGCAAGATGTAATAACTGAATTGAGTAAGATTCAAATTGAGAGTAACCGCCAGATGTTTCTTATTCTCATTCAATTTAGAATTTACAAATGTCAAAAAATTGAGAGCTGTCACTTTTGATGAATTTCTGTTTATTACAATTGTCGGGTATTAGAAGAGAACGTGTTGAAGAGAGATATTCAGTTAATAAAAAAAAAAAAAAAAAAAAAAGGGAGTGGGGCTTCCAGGGGCTGCGCCCCTTCTAGCCCCGAAGATGTTTAGTATAAATGAAGTTTTTATTCGGAAAATTGTTAGTCTTCTTGGTCGAAAACATTATATAATGTTTCACTTTTCACAAATTATATATGTTTTCATGTTTTGTCAAGACTTCTTCTTCGTAAATGTTTTGTCAAGACTTCTTCGTAAATGTTTTGTCAAGACTTCTTCGTAAATGTTTTGTCAAGACTTCTTCGTAAATGTTTTGTCAAGACTTCTTCGTAAAATCAGACAAAAATAATGTTTAGGTGAAGAGGTGAGATTTCACCTGTTTTTTCACCTCATTTCTCACCTCTTGAATTTTCATGAAATTTACACCAAAAATATATTTTAGGTGAAGAGGTGAGATTTCACCTGTTTTTTCACCTAATTTTTCACCTCGTGAATTTTCATGAAATTTACACCAAAAATAATGTTTAGGTGAAGAGGTGAGATTTCACCTGTTTTTTCACCTAATTTTTCACCTCGTGAATTTTCATGAAATTTACACCAAAAATAATGTTTAGGTGAAGAGGTGAGATTTCACCTGTTTTTTCACCTAATTTTTCACCCTCTTGAATTTTCATGAAATTTACACCAAAAATAATGTTTAGGTGAAGAGGTGAGATTTCACCTGTTTTTTCACCTAATTTTTCACCCTCTTGAATTTTCATGAAATTTACACCAAAAATATACTACTAGGGTCATTTACGAAGAAATCTCAACAAAGTCTTTACGAAGAAATCTCAACAAAGTCTTTACGAAGAAGTCTTAACAAAGTCTTTACGAAGAAGTCTTAACAAAGTCTTTACGAAGAAATTCATGAAAATTCAAGAGGTGAGAAATGAGGTGAAAAAAGAGGTGAAATCTCACCTCTTCACCTAAAATATATTTTTGGTCATTTACGAAGAAGTCTTAACAAAGTCTTTACGAAGAAGTCTTAACAAAGTCTTTACGAAGAAGTCACAATAAACATCTGTCAAAAACCGCTTTTTAACTTCACTTAAAATGCCACGTAAGCTACGTAAGAATATACGTAAGAGGAAGAGAGCATTGAAACATCCAATAGTAAGACTAACACCACAACAACAGTTGCAACAACAAATGCTGAATGACCCCACTATGTTGCAACAAATGTCAAGCAATCCTATGCTTTTAAACCGAGTTGTTGGTGCACAGAGTGGAGGTTTAAGAGCGGCACTTTTAGCGAAAATGGCAGGCTATGGTGGAGCTGCAGACGGAACAGCCTATAACCCTCAAAGTCAAATGAATTTGAGTTCACTCAAAAATCAAATATCAGATGTCAAAAAGTCAAACATAGACATACAGAAACAACTAAGTGAAAACGAAAAGAAACTAGAATATGACAGACACACAAAGAAACTCAATGAGTTAAACGTAGAGAAAAAGAAGAAAGAAGAACAACTGAAAGAACTAAGTACAGAGCAATATGCGAAAAAAGTGTCAGAAAAAGCAGCAGAAGTAGCAAAAATGGAACAAGATGTTTTAAATTTGAAAAACCATACTACTCAATATAAAGTACTGAAAGATGAAGAAATAAAACAAAAAGCCCTGAAGACATATATGGATAGCGATGAGTATAAAAAAGAAGTTGAAGCAAATGTAAAGGCAGAAAAACTTTTACAGTTGCAAAACCAAACCGTACAGTATGAAAACTTAGCACAAGAAAGTAAAAATAACGACGCGGCTATGCAAAAGGCAATGAAAAGCGCAGAATATATAAAAGCTAACAATGACTGGTTAGATGCCCAAGCCAACGCTAAAGCAGCCCAACTCATAGGGTCAATAAGGACAAAAATACAAGCGGATGAAGACAGTTCAAATGAAGCTTTAACAAATGCTGACTTTAAGAACGCTTTCGAAGCTCTTCATAGTAAGGTGAAACAAGTGAACGACTTCTCATCTGGAAAGAAACTGAAGTCTGAAGGTTTCGACAAAGAGTTAAAAGAAGTAGCACAAAATATGACGAAAATAACAGATGCAGCAACGAGACAGGCAGTTCAAAGTGCCTATGACGCCGTTAGAGCAACTGTTGTGAAAAGTCAAGAAAAAGAGTTACAACAGACCAAAACAGACCTAGTAAATGCTTTCTTAAGAACGAAAAGTCAGGTAGGACATTACGCTGCAGATGGAACATATGTGCCAGCTGGTGGAACTTATATACCAGCTGGTGGAACTTATATACTAGCTAGTGGAACTTATATACCACCAACCCTCCAAGAGAAGCACCTGCACCAGGACTACCTAAAACATTTACATCGTCACATGGACACAGACACAGGCATGCACCAAAACCAACACAACAACCAACAGTTCAAAATCCAGCACAACCACAACCAGCACAGCAACCAACAGTTCAAAACACTGCACCACAACCAACAGTTCAAAACACTGCACCACAACCAACAGTTCAAAACACTGCACCACAACCAACAGTTCAAAACACTGCACAACAACAACCACAAACAGAGCAAGGACATAAAAGAAGTAGAGAACAAGGAAACCAAGAATTCTTAAAAATGCTTAAAGAAGAGTGTGGTTTCCCAGATACTGTTGACTTTAGTGACAGATATAAAGAAGCTATTGGAAAGTTCAAGGATGGAAATACTGACCCGAACCTATTTAGCTTTATGGCTCAACACCAAAACGGATATAATCTCAAACCTGGAAAATACAAGCTCGCTAAGGGATATGATTTAATAGCATATCATCCAAATGACATGAACGAATTTACTCCGAGATATTTGATGTCAGAGCTAAATGACAATTCAACTTTCGTCATGAAACGCGTAAAAAATAGAGACGGAACGAAAGAACAAAAGCTTATGAATGCGGATGACGTAGATAGGGAAATTGTTGAAAACGGTCTCGGAATATATGAAATGCCAGCAGATGAGGTACAAGAAACTCCACAGGAAGAAATAGTTCAGATACAACCAGACATGGAAGAAATAGTTCAGCAACAACAGCTAGAAGAGCCTGAAGGAAACGAACAAGTCACTCCTTTGGAAACTAACTTCACAGAACTAGATGAAGATTTGGAACAGCCGAAAAATCTTGACCCTCAACAAGAGTATGCGGAGAATATGGAATATTTCCAAGAGTCTAAAAAAAATTCGGCTGACATAGTAGAAGAATATCGAAAAATGTTTGCCGACATACAAAAGACTCCAACATCAGATGAAAATATTCGGCATAGAATGGAAGCACTGAAAGAAAATGTACACAAATACAACAACCCTTTTTACTTACGAGCATTTAACGTTCAATCTTCGGATGAACTCGGTGAAGATAAAAGGTTAAATTTCAAGAAAACATATAGAAATGAAACATTGTTTAAAGTTCATTCAGAACCTAACCAAGATGGAAACAAACCTACTTTTGTTTCTGCAGACGATGGAACTACAATGAGATGGGGTCATAAAGCTAATCCAGATAGGTGGTTCATAAACTTACAACCACAATTCCAAGAAGTTGTAGACGCAATGGAAGTGAATGGTGAACCAGATATAGCTGGTATTTTCAGCGCGGCTTTAATGCCATTGAAAGATATGAAAGATGCAGATATTTTGAACCAGTATGAAATGAACATGGCTGATGGAAATATAACACCTGACGTTCTAGAACATTTATCTCAAAGAACTACACAGAACCATAGAGATGGTATATTTGGTGAAGAGTTTAGAAAGAAAGTTAGGGAGGGAGAAGGAAGAGAACCTATTGTACATGACCTTGCAAACGAAAGTTTACAAAATGTCATAAAAACTTACTTTGCAGACAATGAACCGAGAAGGGATGAATATTTAAGAAAACTCAAATGGACAGTACCAAATGAAATGTTAGTATTGAAAAACATGTTCCTTGACAAAATAAAACCAACTACAGAAATAAACGACGCAAGACTGAAAGATTGGGTAAAAGCTTTCCCATTCACAAAAGATATAGTTGGTAACATGGAAAGAAAACCAGAATGGCTACAAAAACATATATTTGGAAACGAGCTTATTCCATATGGACAAGCTCTGTTTGAAGAGCTTGAACCAGAAACTCAGGAAAGAGTCATGCAAACAATACGCAAAGACTCAAATACAGACTATGACAAACTCTTTCTAGGATATAGGTTACCTGAGATGGGCGACCAGAGCCAAAAGGCAAAAAGGACATGGGAAATTTACAACATACTAGGTGAACATGAGGCAAAGATGCAACAACTTAAAGCAGAGGGCAATGAAGGAAAAAGAAGTTAAAAAATCAGTCAGGAAGAAAGTAAAGCTTGGTCCACGTGGGTTCTATTATGACATATAAATCCAACTATTCTATATTTTTACTCATATGAAATGTACGCCGCTCAGAATATAACGCCAACAGTTTTGGATGCTATGAATGGAAATGTTTCCGAATGGTATAACGAATGCGACAATGCCATTAGAAGGTCAGAAATAGTTCCTGGAACTTACGAATATACAACTGCTGTTTCTTATGGAAACGTAGGTGAGTTTGGAGAAGGTTCTTCAACAACAGTAGATATTGCTTGCGACAGGTTTCATATAATTTCTATTGACAACTCTTTCTTATACGTGGAACAAGACATTGAAATAAAACCTTCTGCCAAGTTGTCTGACAAGAAAGGTTGCAATGGAATTTTCTATGTCGGATACCAATATGCTCCAGAAGTTTTCATGGATATAAGATATATTCTAACTCTGACTTAGTTCAAACAGTAACCTGGGCAAACTATGAATGGTTCGCTTTGAGAAACTCAGTACAACCACAAGCTAGAGAACAAACAGACCAGTATGCAACTATTGAGAAAATAAGAAGACTTGACCCTAACGTTCCAGGAGTTTATGTTAACCTTTCTGGACAAACTGCAGCAGCAGTAACCAAAGTAAAATTGAAACTTAGAGTTCCTTTGTCATCTTTCCTCATCTTCAGGTTTTTAAGATACTTGCCAAACTGGGCAGGAAAAATTTCTATCGAACTTACTCCAAGCAAAAATAACTTAGTCATTGCACCAACACAAGACCCATTCACTCTTACAGACGTAAAGGGAGCAAATCAAACGTCATTCGCCGAACTTTTGCAAAGACAAAGTTGACTTAGACTTTGGTTTCTCAAACCTCAACACTGAAGTAAACTACTACTTCAATGCTGCTGGAACTGCTTGGGACCCAGTTAAGTTCACATGCGAAAAGTTTGAATGCAAGAGAATAGAAAGCAGACTTGCAGTCTATATGTTGGACCCAGATATTTCAAATGCTTTAGCTGCCAAATATATTGCAGTTCCACTTATGTTCCCTATACACCAAATATCTGTCAAAGACTTTGCAGGTGAAGTTGGAAACCAAAGTGCTGACCCAGGTGCAAGAACAGATATTGCTTAACAACTGCAATGAAACATGCAGATACTATGTTTGTACTGTTCAGACGAACTATAAATGACTATTCTTGCTTCTACAACCCTGGTATTAAATACCATATAAACATAGATGGCAAATACTATCCAAGAGAAGAATATTCTACAGTTGAGGATATGAGGTCATACAACTTGACATTAGATGCTATGAACTTTAACAACAACTTCACAACAACCATTAACCCTGAAATGCAAAGTTCTATTATGCCATATGTGAAAGTATGGACTCATACAGGAGCTCAAAAACACTCAATATACAAATGGAGACCGTTCAAACTTTTTGGCTTGGCATTCCATTTGCTGACTCAGAAGACTTTATGGGTGGTATTTCAACTGTTGGTACAGTTCAAATACAATATACTGGTGACAGAGACGGTCCAATGAATTGAAAGCAAAGAAGTTTACAAAACCAATAGCACTTTTCACGGAAGATGCTCTTTTGAAAATTCGTTCGATGAAACCTGCTGGGGCTCCTCAGATTGGTATAACGACAGCTTCCATCGAGCAGATTTTGGCAGCAGGTCAGTAAGTTGTTCTTGAACTGACTTCTCTCCGTCAAATATTGACAGTACGCCAGTTTTGATATAAATTTGTATTATAAACTTACCTTTAGAAATATCGGTCAGTTTTGTTGTTATATTTTTGTCTGCTTCAAGAACTTTCACCATCTCGGTTATACCAACTTTCTTTGCTTTATGAAAATATTTTGGTTCAGCAAAGACTGCTATTCTATAACATTTTCCATTGTTTGTATAAAGAACTACTCTGTCAATGAACTTGTATTGTTTGTGTGTGTAAACTTTGTTTTGCTTCAATTCGAAGAGATACTCAAATACGTCCATCTTTTTATTCTAAGTAAAATGTCATTTCCGAAAAATAGAAGCGTAAGTGTTTCAAAAGGTTTAATGGCGGTGGCAGATGTGAAGTTAAATTCACCAACTCAAACAAACAGTCAAAGTGTTGTTGTCAATGTCAAAGAAAGAGATGTTGAAGTGGGGAAACCATACGAAGACGAAATGGTATAACAATAGTTCCTGTAAAAGAACAACCAACATATCCTGAAGTTAGCAGAGACTTAAGTTCTGTTGCAGATATTCGAAACGACTACCAACAACTTAAAGACAAACTTAAAACTCAGGAGAAGATTTGTCAAGCTTTGGGTATAATGTTAAACTTGGTCGAACACAACCCTGTAAAAGTGAACTCATATGTCATCGCACCTCATGAAATTTTGAAAGAACTATTGAAACTTTTGACAGAGGCAGACGATATAAACATCAAAGAAATAGAACCCGACATTGCTTGCTGTGGTGTTTCATATAATGTCATTGACAAGATATACGTTATGAAAGGAGGTGAAACGTTGAACTTAAAATATAGTTTCCCAGACGTCATAAAAATATTTGACGACCACAACATTTCATTAAAATTTTTGCTAAGTAAATGGCAGAAGACATAGTGGTTTATACTATTACGACTAAAAACCCTGAGTCATATAATTCTATAACAACAAACTTACAAAGTCCTCAAGGACGGTATTGTAAACTAACTTAAACACAATGACGACTAAAGCCTGTTTTGCTCTTTTGACACCAGAAGACTTTGTTGTTGTGAATGGTAAAAAATACTTCTTTGAAGATACTTACTCAGATATACCACCAACAGGTTTTGTTGACTTATTTAATACTTTAAGGACGGATGTAACATGTGCTGCAACTAGAGCAGGTTTCATTATGTTTGGATGTCCGACTGAGTTTACTATAAACGATATGAGCTATAATACAAAACTTATATCTGGTTTTTACTACCAACAGTTTCCTATAACAGGAAAAGGTGTCATACAAGGTCTCTGTTCCATTGACTTTAAGTACACCTATTTTATATATTGTTTCAAACTTAGGTTCAAAGTGCTATTCGAATGTCGACAGAAACTACTATGACCAAAAATACTCATGCGTATAAACAACACTTTCTCTGCTGGTTTGCCTATTGTTCATTCGAATGCAGAGTTTTCAGCTTTAGTAAACTCAAACACTTTAGCAAACATAAACTTAACCTTAGTCGACGCAAACTTTGTTCCTGTAAAACTTTTATGTCCTATGTATTTGTCAATGACGGCAGAAAGTTTCGAATTGGAAGATGCAACTGGTGAAAGTATTGTACTACAAGAACAACTTCAACAACAAATAGCTCAAGAACAACAAATGCAACAAATGGAACAAATGCAACAACAAAGTCAAGAATAAAAAAATATTTTTTTTTATTTTTATAAAAATGTACAGAATAGACGTTTCAGATTTTTATGACTTCCAAGCCTTCAGAAATATGTGTCCATTTAGAGACTATAACAAAGCAGTCGAGAATTTGAAACGTTTAGTCATTTATGTTGACTCTGCCCCAGAATGTTATGTCATGAAAGAATGGGATGTTGTCTTTAACAAACCAAGAGCGACAATAGTTTCAGAACAAGAATGTAGACAAAAACTTAAGAAAATAAAAGTCGTACAAGTTGGCATGAAGATGTTAGATGCTTGGGATATCTTATTGTCAAAGTTAGAAGATTTTTCAGTTCGAGGTATAAAGTTCTATACACCATCTCCAAACTTCTATTCTATCTTCACTGGATATAAATACGAACAAGTAGAATGGAAAGAAAATGTTATAGAAGCTTGGTTAGACCATGTCAAAGAAATTATATGCAATGGAAACGAAAGAGTCTATGAGTATATCTTATGTTGGTTTGCAAACATCTTACAACATCCAAGTGCTAAAAATGAAACTGCTCTCATCATAATTGGAAAACAAGGAACTGGTAAGAACACTTTCTTTACAGATATTTTGTGCAAACTGTTAGAGGGCTATTCGAACCCTAATATGACAAACTTAGAAAACATCTGCGGTAAATTTAACTCTTCAATAGAGAATATGAAACTTATAGTATGTAACGAACTTCAAAGTATAGATACAACAAAAGTTTTGAACTCAGATGCTTTGAAGAGTCTTATAACAGACAAAGTTGGAGTTGTTGAAAGAAAATATAAAGACCAAAGAGTTTGTGAAAATGTTGCAAACTTCGTCATGGTTTCAAACAACGCTGTTCCGATGAAGTTAGAAAGTTCTGACAGAAGATATGTAGTTGTCAGAACGTCAGATTCTCATATGCAAGATACAGAATATTTTGACGACTTAGCAGAAACTTTGACACCTAACTTTTACAACCACTTGTTCTCATATTTTATGACATTAGATATTTCTAAGTTCAATCCAAGACAAATTCCACATACCGAAGAAAGACAAACATTGTTAGAAGCAAACAAGAGTGTATATGAACTGTTTATAGATGAGACTAACTTTGAGTGTTTAGATGAAAGGTCTTTGTACGACTCGTATAAACAATATTGTCAAGAGTATGGTTATATGACAGCATCTAAACGAACATTCTTGGCAAATGTCAAAAATCTTTTAGACATACAGAACGGCGTATATACAAAGAAAAATTTTTCTGAGTAAATTTTTAAAAAATATTTTTTTATCCGATAGAAAAGATGACGAAATTCATCTCAGTCAACAAGTACATGTCAGGACTTAAAGAAGAACTAGACCCATTCGCTTATTTGAATGTTTACTTCTACCATTTTGAAAAGTCTACATTTGACAAAGTTTGGAACATCGAACCAGTTAAGTTTGCTATTGTGACTAAAAATGGTGCGAAATTTGAAGACTTAGACATAGAAGGTTTGTTAGCAGTCAAAGAAAATTTTGACAGAAGGTTCTCAAACCTTAAAGAAGGCAAAGCATACAAACTTGTTATACCTTATGAACCAAAGAAAGCAGACGACTATGAATATTATGAGTCTAAGATAGTTGAAGTTCAAGGTAAATTGGGTAAAAAGATTTTAGAGTCTAAGCCAGTGTTTGCTCCTAAAGAGGAAGAGAACATTGACATTGACCCAGAAATGTTCTAAAAATAAAATTTTATTTTTACATGTCAAATTTCTTTTTCTCTGGAACTGGTTCAGGTTCTTTCTTCTCTTCTTCTACTTTCTTTTCTTTCTTTTCTCTCTTCTTCTTCTTTTCTGGTGGAGTTATGTCAAATTTCTCCGAACCATATTTATGTAAAAGTTCTTTGTCCTTTAATAGCTCTTCTATTCTGTTTTCTATTTCATCTTCAAGAACAGCGCATGTGCCTTCTTTGCATTCTAAGAACTTTTGTTGGACTTCATCTTTCCAATCGGCGTCATCTCTGTCAACAAGTCTGTCATTGACAAATTTTAAGACTGCTCTTTGTAATGTTTTATGGTTCTTGTCATATTCCCAGAAACAGAACTTTAGAACAAATTCCCCTTTCTTGTTTACACTATGTAAGATTTTATGGTCGACAGAAGTTTTGCAGTCGAAAAGTTTGTCTCGAATATAGATAGCGAAATCGCTAGACATTTTCTAAAAGATAAAAATTTTAATTTTTCTAAAAATATGTTAGAAAAAAAGTTTGCTGACATTGACAAGAAATTTGAGAATGTTTTAAACAAGAACAAGAGAAAGTTAGAAAATGCTCAGATAAAACCCATACATGACAAGTTCTTATTTGCTCAGAATGGTATAACAGGTCTAATTGCACCACCTGGGTCGGGTAAGACTTTCACTTATCTTAAAATGGCTGCACAACAACAAGAACTAGATGAGAAGAACCCATTCTATGAGTTAGTAGTCATTTGTAGTACTTCTGGTCAATTTGACCAAACCGTAAATTCGTTCAAAGATATTATAAAGAAGTCTAAGTTAGTATGTATAAAAGACTCTGAGTTGTTAGATTGGATAAAGAAGTACCAAAGAAGAGTTTTGAAGTACAATGCTATAAATGAGTATGTCAATTCGAAGTTTAAAGACCCAAATGAGGAAATGCAGAGAATATTAGAGAAGAAACACTTCAGAAACAAACAGAAAGAGATAGAATACATTTCGAAGAAATTGCAATCTTACGATTGGAAGACTTACCCTCACAGATGTCTTCTTATCTTAGATGATTTCGCCTCTCATCCTTTGTTAAAGAACAGAGAACAAGATATGTGTCGAATTCTTAAGAAGCTCAGACACTTTAACATCTCAGTTGTCATTTGTGTACAGACAGCAAAGAGTTTAAGTAAGGATGTAAAGAGAATACTTACTGATATCATACTTTTCCCTGGATTGTCCGAAGACGATTTCATGGAACTTATGAAAGAGTCCATGGCAGGTAAGTTTGACAGACATGAACTCTGGGAGAAGTACAAAGTCATACAAGACCCTCATACTTCTTTCAGAATTCACATCTACGCGAACAAAGTTCAAATTGTAAAAAGTCAAGCTTGAAAAATAAAGAGTTCATCTACTCTACTTGTTTGAAGTTGTCAAAATACTCTGTTATTTTTCACGATTTTCATGAGTTTTGGCTACCCCTGTAAAAGTCGGTCTAGAGAAATTTCATGAAATTTGGTCATTTTTCAGCAAAAATATATTTTAGGTGAAGAGGTGAGATTTCACCTCTTTTTTCACCTGTTTTTTCACCTCAGTTATTTTATAAGCGTTTCACATGGTAAACGTTATTTTTTAAATTTTGTGAAAACTCAACGGTTTGACACAAGCCCTAAAAATTATTTTACTCAGAATTTTGTTGCTGAATTCAATAAAAATATATTTTAGGTGAAGAGGTGAGATTTCACCTCTTTTTTCACCTCTTTTTTCACCTGTTATTTTATAAGCGTTTTACATGAATTGTATGATGTATATTTGAAATCCTAAACAATTTCGTAGCTTCTATTTCTTCTGTCAGTACATCGAATGTTTTAACGATACCGAAAGTTTCTTTATACTTCTTCTTGACGTCAGATAGAAGGAAATCGTCAGCAGTTGGATAGTTTTTGTTCAGAAATGTCAACATGTCCATTTTATCTTCTGCTGGTTTCTCTGCTTCTTTCTTTAAATCTGCATAGTCGTTTCGCATACGTTCTATCTCTTTGACGGAGTAGTTATATTTCCTCATTGCTGCTTTACATTTAGAACATTGTGGGTTCATTTTAGCATTGTACATTGAAATTTGACCTGCAAGTACAACTAAGGCGTCAATGGTTTTCTTTAACTCAAAAGTTGCTGGTTTTATTTGTTCGTTCCATACTTTACCTCTTCTATCTTTATCTCTTATCTGCCATACACATTTTGCAACTAACGAAACAAAGTTGTCGTAGGTCTTAAATTCTTCAGATTATATAGTCAGAAACATTTTTATATACCATATCGCAGTCTTTGTCCATGACTTTGTGGTTGCAATGAAATCCAAGAAACTCATAGTTTACCTTTCGTATGAACTTCTTTATTTCTACCGAGTCAGTTGCTTTGACTTCTATTTCATCGAATTCAGGAATAGTAAGCTTTTGTTGTTGTATTTCAGGAAGTTTAGGTAGATGGTCAATAATATCCTGCATTTCATAAAGATACTGTTCATTTGTTTCATCTTTCGCACTACAGTCTAAATCTCCTTGGAGAAGTTCTTGCTTTATCTTCTGGATTGTTGTTTCGAAAGTATATGAAGAAGGAATGAAGCTTTTCATCTCTACTAACATTGAAGTTGGGTTCATGACTAAAGAGTTTGGTGCTGTTGTTGCTAACATGTTCTTACAATAAAAAAAAAAATATTTTTTTAAAAAAACCAACTTTATTTTTTATTTCGGGAAAATTCATGAGGTGAAAAAAGAGGTGAAAAAAGAGGTGAAATCTCACCTCTTCACCTAAAATATATTTTTGTCTGATTTACGCTCATTACGATGAAGTTTCGACAAAACATTTACGTTCATGTTTGACAAAACATTTACGATGAAATCATGAAAATTCATGAGGTGAAAAAAGAGGTGAAAAAAGAGGTGAAATCTCACCTCTTCACCTAAAATATATTTTTATTGAATTCAGCAACAAAGTTCAAATTGTAAAAAGTCAAGCTTGAAAAATCTAAGTGTTTAGTCTTAGTAAGATGGTAGCTTCTTAAAGCATATGCCGTCCTTGAGTTTTATGTACGTGAAGAGAAGTACAATGAATTCAATTACGAGTACAATTGCAATGACAACTAAGGCAACTATTTTTGTCTTTTGCCAGCAAGGGTACTTCTTCTCTTCCAATGGTTCGGGAGAACTATACTCACTCATGAGAAATGCCAAAACGGTTTAATAGAAAAAGTGTAATTTTTTCATGTCCGAAGACTCGAAGGTGCAACACTTCCAAAATACCGACGAACTCAGAAGAGCAGCATGGCAGTATCTTCTTGACAACTTCTTTGAGTTCTCCAGGTACACCTTGGAAAATGCTGAAGAACTCCGACACAGAGAATTTGGAGAAATTGCACTCCAATACTACCTTGACAAACAAAGGGTAAACAAAGGGTAAAATAAGACTAAAAACTTAACGTTTAAAAAGTGACATTTTTATGAGCTCCGAGTCACCGAGAAAACTTGGTCAGATGTTAGCAGCTTACTTCCCTGAGGAGGATGGAAGCGTTACATACGTAAGGTTCAAAAACAACGAACCTGGAATTGCGTACCAAATTCGCAATTACATGACCATGGAAGAGTACGAAAGGTTTCTACAAGAGAAACCAGCTCTAAACAACTCAGAAAAGAAAGAGTAAAAAGTTTAACTCGTAATTGTTTATTTTTTTACTTGTATGGGCAAGCTGCAAGAATGAAGTCGACTATCTCAGTCTTTGTCTTGACCAGTTGGACTGCTCTTGCGAGTACGTCTGTTTTGCGGTCTCCAGCTGGTGTCTGACCTTCGTAATTGCGCATGTTCTTGAGAGCTCCAACTGTAAATGGCTGTAAGATGAAGAGTCTCTCAGACTGCTTGAGGTAGTCTTCACGGTCACGAACCGAATCTGTGGTACGAGTCGAATTGGTCGACCTTAGGGAAGAGACTGAAAGCCTGTCATCTTCCATAGGGGCTGTGGCATACTCTTTGCGTAAACGGTTCAGACCTTCTTCGAACTCTTGGTCTCTCTTCGATTGGGATTGAGATTGGAATTGGGGTGGAGGGTTTGACATGAACATCCAAGGGTTAGGGAAGTAAGGCATGGGTTGAGGAGGGTAGTTTGGAAAGCCTTGTGGTGGGTAGTTTGGAAAGCCTTGTGGTGGGTAGTAACCTTGAGGTGGAAATTGGTAGTAATTCGGAGGTCCTTGTTGGAACTGAGGTTGCTGAGGAGACTGTTGTGGTGCTGGAGCATGCTGTTCCTCTGGCTGTGGAACGGGTTCAGTAGGTGGGACGTCGGACATTCGTTTGTGTCTTAACCGTCTTTGTTCTGAAACAATATAATATTGTCTTGAAAAAGTACAACATTGTCTTGAAAAAGTACAACATTGTCTTGAAAAAGTACAACATTGTCTTGAAAAAGTACAACATTGTTCTGAAAAAGTTCAAGACTTGTTCTGAAAAAGTACAGCTGTACTCAAATTTGAGAGACATTGTACTGAATTTATACAACATTGTTCTGAAAAAGTACAACATTGTTCTGAAAAAGTACAATATTGTCTTGAAAAAGTACAACATTGTCTTGAAAAAGTACAACATTGTCTTGAAAAAGTACAATATTGTACTGACTCAGTATGGAGCTTGACCCCTTAGACGAAGCAATTTATCTAATTGAGGTAAATGAAACCGTGAAGGAATATCTCAGCAAGTGCAAACCAAGCAAGTCCATTGGCTTCTGGTTGTCCAAGAATAGTGTCTTAAAGTTGGAAATTGAAACAGGTGTTGCAATTCAAGTTCCAGAAGGCACTGCATTCGATGATATTAAGGATGTGAAGAAAGAAGCCCTCTTGAAGTTCTTCATGAAACGTCCTTGGATACTACTTCCATATCGTGAGAGCCCAATTCCACGAATTACACAAATTCTCAGAGCACTACTTCACTACTCTGGACAGCCGTTCTTCATAACCTCAGAAGGCGACATCCAACCAATTCTTCAGCCAGTTCAGTAAACATCTCATTTTAACTTCACTTTTTTTTATGTTTTTACTCACACTCGTACTCAACAGGTTTGTGTACAACTATTTCAACTGTGAACCTTGTATTGACCGGTCTTCCTGCAAATGCAAGTTCGGTCAATACACAATTTATGGTGGCAAGAAAGACAGTGGGGAATGTTATTCTGACATCTGTTGTTGCGCTCGAGAGAGAATTGAAATTCCAGACCCAACTCCAACACCAACACTCAAGTTGCCAAAGACTCATGTGAAGAAGAAGCCTTCTGGTAAGTTTCTTATAGCCATATACATGGCACGCTTTGAGTAAAAACATTTTTTTCATTTTTTGAATGAAGCAAGTTAAATTCGTCCCACACCAATCTCAATGGACCGATGAAGAGTTTCAAGCCATGGTTGAAGGCGTTGAGAACGACATAGACGGCGAACTTGAAGGAGCTCAAACCACAATTGCAACCAAAATTGCAGGAGTCAAGGAACAGATAGCTCCACTTAAAGCTACCAAAGCTACTCTTGACCTCATGGATAGTTACCGTTTAGAAGTAAAGAGTGGAATAAGACAATTAAAATTGAAACTTCTAAACTACGAAGCTATACTCCAAAAGTTAGCAGAAATGAGAAGACTTTACCAGAGCTACTTACATGTAAGGGACTTACCTTCAAGCAGTCCGACCAAAGATGAATTTTCTGACATTGTCCCAATTTTGTCCGAAAGTCAGCTCAGATGTTTTGAACTGCTCCCAACATATCCAGAATATGAACGTTTGCCTGAACTCTTCCGCAATCTCAAAAAACGTTTTTTGGTTCTCATGTTCGAAACTTTTATCGGAAGAGACAACAAACGTTCAGAAGAAGAACAAGATATTATTTTAAACTTGTTGTATGACATAACTGTCATAACAAGCTTTTTGAAGTAAAACCGTCATTCTCAAACCACTTCATTTTTTCGATGTCCGAACAAGCACCGAAGCCGAACACAATGGCAGATGTCCTTTCAAGGTTGCCAGAAAGCGCCCAGTTCAAATTCAAATTGAATTGAAAGCTCATCTGACAAACACCGTGAAGACTCTCCAAAGTAGTCTTATGGAAGAGATGACCAAGCTCAAAGCCGATGTCCTCATGAACCAAGCTTCCAATGAGAAATGCCTGAATGATTTGACGGAAACCTTGCGCATTTACGCGAGAGAGAACCGAGACCTTGCCAGACTCATCTACCGTTTCTTCGAAGAGATAGACGCCATCTGGAAGGTACTCGGAAAGGACAGAACATGCAACACCGTACTTCGTGAACACAGAATTGAAGAAGGAATTGTCGAGGAAGAAGAGAAACACGAAGAGGAAGAAGAGGAAGAAGAGGAAGAAGAGAAACACGAAGAAGAGGAAGTTTGGGCAACCCTTGTTGCCGATGACGGTTACGAAATTTCCCAACCCTACCCATACCAAATCCGCAACAAGGAGACAGGCAAGGTTCTTACCCCAGTCCTCAACAACTTGGGACACTTGAACCTTACCCTTCGGAATTACGGTACAATTTCCATGGGAAGGCTTGTCGGTATGCAATGGGTTCCAAATCCAGACAAGAAGACGAGGGTCAGACACATTGACGGTGACAAGCTCAACAACCGTAAGGAGAACCTCGAGTGGTTCTAAGAGTAAAAAAATTTTATTTTAGGGGGAAACCCCAAGTAAATTTAGGTGTTTAGTTGCGTAAGCGGCTTAAATTAAGGATAATTTGGACAAGTAGTTCCTGACCCCTGAATTGGACTCTTTCGTCATCCCAGTTGCGTAGGAGGTCGTCCCAGAGGAGTTGGTAGAATTGCCAATCCAAGGACGATTTGTCCTCCCAGGCATTGAGGATGTACTGCTCGTAGAGTCTCATGACCTCTGCCTTGCACCAGACACCCTCTCCCTTGGAACGTAAGGCTTCTTCGAAGTGCTCGAATGCGATTGGCTGCGTGACCATCTGAAATGACACTTTTTGTCCGTTTGGTCAATGTTCGTGTCTCGTGCCATAGTCGACGAAAATACAAACAAACAGGTTATATATGAGTTTGAGACCAAGAATGGTGTAACTCGACCTGTCCGATTCAAATTCGAATAAAAATTTTTTACTTCATGCAATGTTTTATTTCTGTGCCGTCTTCAAGTATGCCCCAGTACTTACGCTTGGAGAGGACATGAACTTCGGTGAAAATTTTGTCCAATTTGAATTGACCCATCTTTTCACCGACCATTCCCATTTCAATGAGTTTGTTGTATCCTTCTTCGTTCGTCATGAGTGCGTCAATGTTCTCATAGTAAACCACAACTTTCGATTTGACTTCGGAGAAGAATTTGTTGTAGTTGTCAAGGACTGCCTTTGCGAACTGAGGGTAAGACCAATGTTCGACAATAGGTTTTAATGTGGTTACTAAGCCACTTTGACCTTGAGTGAATTCGTACTTCAAAACAAAAGGGGAAAACCTTTCAACAAAGTTGTCGACCTTCTCATAGTGTTTACTCTTCATCTCTTGAGGTTTCTTAATGGAATATCCCCATGTCGAATTCATAAGCAATTTGAGTGTCATTGCAAGTTTGGGGTTTGAAGCTTTCCTAATATCATACAGTTGTTGTATGACTTTTCCAACTGTATAGTTCCTTCCTGGGAACTCACCATCTTCGTTTGGAATTCCAGTCGGGATATATTGGACGAACCTCATGTACGCAGCGTTAAGGTCGACATAGTATATCTTTTCATCTGAGTCGAACTTGTCGCAACCAATGGGTCCAGTTCGTGGAAATTCAAGTGAGTCTCTTATCTTCTGAGAAACTTCTCCTGTTATCTCATAAACATCGTCGAAGCAACCTGTTTCATATAAAACCTTCTGACCTAACTCCGATGCTCTCCAATACAATTTGACGTCAATTGGATGTCTCAATGGAAGTTTGTTTATAGCATCTTGAAGTTCTTGCAACCTCATTGGAAGTTCTTCTGGTTCAGGTTGGTATCCGAACAATCCAACTCCTTTTGGAACAGTGTACTTCTTTTGTGCTATAACTTTGTCTGGAACAACTTTTGGTCTTGCAACAATGAAAAGTTTGTTTCATCTTTTGGTACAAAAGTTTCTGTCAGCTTGTCATCTGGAATTGGTTCCAACAAACCTTTCTCGAAAAGAATGTTAACAGCTCTGACAATGTTGCACTTGCCTTTTCCGAACAATGGGTTTGTAAGACTTTCGTTCAACATGAAGTGGTTGTGGACAATTACAATCTTCAACCATGGTAAGTCTTTGTCAACAACATAGTCGTCATGTGAAGAACCTTTCTGTAGTCGGTATGTTGACTCGGATATTGACATTTGCCAACGGTGCAATTTTTGCCAATTGACCTCTGAGAATGTACCTTGTCTTCACACATGACTCAAGATACTTCATCTTCTCATCTGTAACAAGACCAGAGTTCCTGAGACATGTAAGAATACAAGGTTCATTGACAATTGTTTCAATTGAATTGTAAATTCCATACCTTGTCAAGTCAATGTCAGACTTATTTATGAACGGGAAGTATCCAGCATGTTGTCTGACTGCTTGAGGGTTAGGTTGGTACCATTCGAACTTGACACTTGCAATTCCTTCAATTGCATTCAAAATGTCTGAGTCGGAGTCAACCATTTGTTCTCTCTTTGTAGTCTTGAAAGCGTCAAGAAGTTGTGCGGCTGTTGTGACATTGCCATGTGCATAGTAAATGTGACCATCCAAATCTGTTACGGTTAGTCTGAGATTGTATCCTTTCTTATTTCCGTCTTGAATTGCAGCAAGTACACCCATGAAGCCTTCTTTGTTCTTTCCTTCGTCAAAGTTTACTGTAAAGGTTCGACCAGATGTAATTTGACTTCTAACTTCACGATACTTCTCATATGCATATCTTGTTCTTTCCATGGGAGCATGTTTGTCTTCACCCTTCCCTTTTTTCCTTCTCAAAGGATGCAATTGTTCGTCATGTTTCCAGTAGAATCTGGCAAAGCCGTCGTGTCCTTCAACTTGAGGCTCAGAAACATCGAAAGGCATGTCCATAAGACGTTCTTCTTCTAACCTCTCTAACCTGTTTGGATAATTTGCGCGTGCTGTTTCCAAGTCCATTTCATAGGTCAGACCAGCCAGTTTGTCATAGACTTTTATGGGTCTTCCCTTCCTATATTTAAACTTCTTTGAAACTTTCCAACCATATCTTTCTAACTCTGCTTTTATTCTAGCAGACCTTCTATCCATTCTATACGGGGGCATTTTTATAAAAATAAAAAAATGTTTTTTTTTTCTTTACTTTACATAACCGCCTGCTGCCATAAGTCTTTGACGCCAACCCATACCAGCTAATGAAGGTTGACTTGGTTTAGTTTGGAAACTAACCTTTGGTTTTGGTTTATCTTCAGTTTTTGGCTCACCTTCTTCTATTGGTTTTTCGTCACTTTTCGGTTCCTCTGACTTTACCTCACTTGCAGGTATGGTTGTGTCGTTAATATCTTCATAAATATCATATGCCATTTGTTTTTGTTTTCCTTTCAACTTTTTGTGTTTGTTGTAAAGTTTAGAATATTTTCGACTCTAAGTCAATGAGATGTTCTATAATGAACTGTTGGTCAGTGAAGTAAACTTTTCCATCTGTTGTCTCGAAAGCTCCTTCAGACTTCAATATTTTATTTGTGAGAGTCTGTTTCTTTTTTGAGATACTAGCCGTTCCATTTCTATGAAAAGTGACTTTGTAGTTAGGGTTTGTATTTCCAGACCTGGCACTTTCTATTATTGAATTTTTCTCTTCATCTGTAAGTTCTTTGACAGGTTTTGACAATGGTTCTGAACTTTTTGTTTGTGGTGTCAAATCTACCGTTTCAACTTCTTCGGTCATTTCATCTCAGTAAAAATTTTAGTTTGGTTTGTTTTCAACTGGTTGTTTAGGTTTTTTAAGTCGGTCTAAAACTTCCTGAGGTATAGGAAGAACTTGACAAACACGTGGTTGTGTAACTGCTGGAAGTCGACAAATCCATCTTGAACCCATTTGTCTCAATGCTGTATTGTTCATTTCATCTCAGTAAAAAAATTTACATTCCCCACGTTTGAGGCGGTTGCGGTTGGTTGTTGTTTACCCACTGTTGTGCATGGTTATATCCTCTGTTAAAGAATCTTTCACCTTGGTCCATATAGTGCCCTGCTTGGTTATAGTAGTCATTTGCTTTGTTTATAGTAGTTTCCTGCTTGTCTTCCTACATTGTCCATCCATCCTTGAACTTTTCCTCTTGTTTCAGGATTTGGAATAAGATTTGCTGCATCTCGTGCTACCTCCCAACCTTTCTGTACAGTTTGTATAATAGGCTGTGCTTTCTCTTTCAGTATACCTAATGTACTCAAAATCTTCCCTTCCAATTCCAAATGCACCTCTGGCTATTGTTCCCACTGCGGGCAAAAATCTGGATGCAACTCCTGCTAATGCGCCAAATAAACCCATTTCTTTAGGGTTAAAAAATGACGAATCCAAACAAGGACCCCTATGTTTCTAAAGCGACAAAGAAAGCACTCATGATAAAAATCTTTAGTTCAACACCAAATGCTTGGTTTATGGATATCTTGGAAAACATTCCGAGGTATAGAGAAGATGGACCACCATACTGGCTAATATTTGTCGGTCAAAACACAAGATACTGTGAAGCCATACCATTATGGTCCAAAATATTTAGATGTGAAAACTGCTTTGACAATATTCGTTGACAAATACCATCCAACAAAACTGACATCTGACTGTGAAAGTTCTTTCAAATCAGACGATATTAAAAACTATCTGCGTTCAAAAAATGTAAACCAATATTTCATTGTCGACCAAAACCATTCTGCTCTTGGTGTCATTGACAGTTGTATAAAAATCTTAAGAGACTTAAACCAACCACAAGGTGGTGAGGTAGATGAAATGTCATATGACGACAAATATAGACACTTCTCCATGGCAAAGATGAGACAAGTTTTAAATATTTACAATAGCCGTAAACAAAAAGGTTTGGGAAACCACTCCCCCGAAGAAATGAAAAACAACCCTGACTTAGAGAAAGACTATATATTTAATAGTTTAGTCAAAAGAGACAAACAAGAAAGAATGCCAGGCTTCAAACTTAAGAAAGGTGACAAAGTAAAAATAGAAATACCTAAACGCGACCCATATGAAAATACTATTGACTATGACAACAATGGGAACTCGACAGGTACTCACATTCGTGTTCGTAAAAATAGAAGAAAGTATACAAGAGAATATTATGAAGTTTTAGGCAAACATGGCAAAATGTACAGACTGCAAGCAGAAGATAAAACTACTATTGTCAGACCTCGTTTCAAACTTGTCAAAGTTCAAGGTGGTATACTTTCAAAGACAGTTCCTAACAAATATAAGACAACTCCTGACGAATATGCTAAAGAAGTTGAAAATGACGACTAAGCAATTCTATACCATGCGTAAACTGTCATGTAAGGTGGCATGTAGTCTTTACTTTGTCCCGTTGTTTGCGTATCCTGAAACGATGTGTATGGTTTCCTCTCCCTGAGTGTCATCCAGTAACAATTTATAGCAAACTTAACGTCGTCTTTAACATCATATCCTTTACCTTTTGTCATTCCTGACCAATCCCAATATCTATGCTTATGCCAACCTGCTTCAGATGTACTTAAATTTATGTAGTGACTGTGCGCAGGTAAATTTTCACCTGAAATCGTTTTACTTCCACCTGTTTCCTTTGAAGAGTTTGCACAATACAAAAACCTGTCGACTATTTGTTCCCATGCACCAACACCAAACATTACTTGAGGACCTCTTGCTTCCATAGATGTATAAATAGAACCTACTGGGTTCATTAAATCAAACATATGAGATATTATAGGATTGTCTCTTTTGAACTTAAAATATAGTGCAACTATTTCAGGTTTCTTCTGGTTTGTGTCAGAATATTTTTTATAATATAATCTTATGTTTTCAGGGTAGGTAAAGTCTTGACTATAATATTTATTTCTGTCATCTTCATAATAGTATACTATTCTCGTTTTTTCTATTGCATTATATCTTTTATATCTATAAAAATCTAAATATAATGTTAGCTTTTGTTCATCTACATGTGGTGTTCTAACGTCATCTCCATAGTCATAATAATATGGTGCTGGAGCTGGGTCAGGCAATGTCATATCTGCCATTTCATAAACTCTTAAATATTTCTTTTGTTCGTCTCCATATAAGTTTAAGTAGCAGTTGTTGTCTAATGGAACTTTAACTTGTGTACCATCGTTCTTTTATAGCTTACATACATTTCATTGTTATTTTTCGGAATGAGTTTATACCGTGTACCATTTTCTAAGGACTGTACCAACTGCCATCTAAAATATTTGTTTTCTTCATTGACAGAAAAGTCACCAACAATAGTCTCAATATTTTTTGTTCCAACTAAACTTTGGTATATTTCATTGACATATGTTTTATCTGCTTTATTTTCAAGGCTAACGTTTAAGTCTGTTATTTCAGAAGATGTATGTGTATGTCCAACGTCACTTTTCCTGTTTAAGGTTTCTTGTAAGTTTGTAATATTTGCAATGGTATGTGTATGTCCAACGTCACTTTTCCTGTTTAAGGTTTCTTGTAAGTTTGTAATATTTGCAATGGTATGTGTATGTCCAACGTCACTTTTCCTGTTTAAGGTTTCTTGTAAGTTTGTAATATTTGCAATGGTATGTGTATGAGTCTTTTTAGAATATTCTTTGTCAGCTCTTGTCACTTCACTTGACATTTTATTGTCAACATATGTTTTGTCCGCTAGTTCAGGATGAGTATGTTCTTTTTGTTGCATATGTTGCATCTGCTCTGTCATGTTCTTCTTGAACTTTTTCAATGACATACTCTTTGTCAGCTTTGTTGTCAACATCTGCTTTCGTTGCATATGTTGCATCTGCTCTGTCATGTTCTTCTTGAACTTTTTCAATGACATACTCTTTGTCAGCTTTGTTGTCAACATCTGCTTTCAAAAGAAGTTCTTTTATAGGTTTCTCGTTTAAAGTTCCTTTGTTGGATTTATACAAACAGTATGGTTCTTACTGTCTTGAAACAGAAACTCATCTGTCATTGGGTTTATCGTCAGTTTTAAGTTTCCTTCTTTCAATGACTCAGATATCTTAGAATAGTTTGAAAGTTTGTTGTGTTCTTATTTAGAGCTTGCAAAATGAGTTGTCGGTTGTGTTTTATTTCTCTCATAGACGCTGTTTCTTTCGACATTTTTATTCTAGATAAAATATGCTTTCAATAGAAAAAGAAAATTCAAGAGTTGCTACAACTAAACCATTAGATGAACTTTTTACTAACGTAGGTCAAAAGTTTGAGACAGAGACGCGTAAAGCATGAAGGCTATCGTTTTGACTACCCATTGAGATGGTTAAGAGACCCATCCGTCACAAAAGCTATTGGCTTTCGTAGAATGAAGTTTGTGTCTGTAGAAGATAAAAAGTTTTCCATTTATTGTAAGGTTTCATATAGATTATATATCTGAAGGGAAACGAAAAATGTGGGAAGAAATTGAGCTAATACAAGTTGACCTTTCATCTTCTCTACAGACTGCGTTAAAAAAATATAGAAGATAAAATAAATTCATGTTATGCAAAATATGCTGATGAATATGCAAATACGAGAGCACACTTTATGTGAGAATTGTATATGACAAACAAAATTCACAAGTGTCATTTCAAATCTACGGAAGACAATCCAAAGAAAGACGAACAAATATATACAGAATTCACTGCAATGTCATGGTATTATTTGCAAAGAATGTTAATCAGAAAGTCGAACTTCCTTTAGCAAATATTTACAGTCGATATGCAAGAGATGAACCATATTTATTTAAAGATGTTTTCGACCCAGCTGCTATTATTGTTCATGCTTCATTTTCTGGCGCCCAAAACTCTTTCTTATGCTTGGCAAATGACTTTTACGAAAAACCTACAAAGTTATACGAACCACAAGTGGAAGTATTTCAGACTTTCAAGTATGGTTTACTACAGATGGAAGAAAAAGAATAATTCCATTATACCATGCGTTTTACTTAGAACTTAGTTTCATATACAACTACTATCGAACGGTAAAAATATATATTTTTTAATAACGGTTGAGGTGTTGGATTTGGTTGCCAACTAGACTGTGGTGCAGGTTCAGGCTGTTGTATAACAGGAGCTTGTTCTTCTGGTTCAGGGTCTTTAGGTATAATACCAACAAACTGACCTACTCTTTTACCAATATTTTTGACTCCGTTCCAAATTCCTCTTCCGACAGATTTTATTCCATTCCATATACCTCTTCCAACATTTCGAAAGAAGTTTCCTATTCTTCCAAAGAAACCCATTTTACTATATGCAAAAATCTAATGTCCGCCTAGTCTCTTACGTTTCCTGTTGAGTTCCATTGCATTCTTTAACTGGAGCTCATACATTCTATTTCTCCTCTGGTAGAAAACATACTCTGGGTCAACTCCTGTGTTCGCGTCATCTGCATAGAGTTGTTTATATCCCACTTCAGGGTTTGTATAAAACTCTTTCCATCTCATATTTGCATACCATGGTGGCAAACCTAACGCAGCGTCATTTGACATGGCAGTTTGCATTTGTACATCTGTTGGCACTTGACCATAGTTTGCCATTGCAGTTTGTATTCTAACTTCATTTGGAATATTCTCTGGGTTTGGTTGTCCAGGTTGCTGTGCATTCGCTAAGTTCTGTGCGTCCATTTAATATTAGATAAAAATATCTCTTACGAGTACATATACTGGACATTTGCAGCATTGGTTCATCTTCATATTCTCTATATCTTTCTGCCACGTCAAATAAGTAAATGACACAATGGAAAAAACCTAAAACAAGTAGTCCTATTTCAAACCACATTTACTTACCAATAAAATTTCTTTGTTATGACACTTTCTCCAGTTTATAGGACCTCTCTCATATTCTATCTTATCGTATCTAACTCATAGTCATGTATGTCCTCTAACCATCTCATGACACTTTCCAAACCACTTTTATCGGATGTAAAGTAAAAGCATGGATGGTTATGTAAAACGTCTAAAGTTTCTAAAGAGTCTCTCAAAGTCCAGTCTACTTGGTATTGAAAATCCCATGTGTTATAGAACGGCGGGTCCACTATAAAGAAAACATTTTCCTTGTCTTTATATTTTTCATACAAATCTGTCCAATGACATCTCACAAACTCTATACCCTCAATATATTTTTCTATGTCCTCTTTGAAAACATTTGTATAGTTAAGATATAAAACTTTTGACATAAGTGTTTCAATGTCATGAACTCTTATAGCACCACTATATAATAGTCTAGCAGATATACTATCCCAGTCTATATATTCTGCTTTTTTCAAAACCTCTCTGACAGTATTTTCTTATCTAATGGTATACGTTCCATCTTACCTATAGGTATCTTTTCTTTTAACGCTTTCAATATATTGTTTGTGTCTGGAATATGTTTGAGACGGTCCATATAGTTGTCGAAGTCATTGCATATAATCTTTGAGTCAGGAAATATTGTATGGCACAAATGAGATATATAGAAACTTCCACCGAACAAGTCTACAAATGTTAGACCATTCGGTAGTTTCTTAAGTTCTCTCAATAGAATATCTTTACATCTACTCTTATTTCCAAAGAAGGGTAACGGTGGTTTTGTAAAATTCATTTATATATAATAATAAAAATGTTTTTACCCGAAAAGTGACAGAAAAGTGACAAAACATGAAAACATATATAATTTGTGAAAAGCTCCTGGAAGCCCTCCGAATAAAAACTTCATTTATACTAACCATCTTCAGGGCTAGAAGGCACGAAGTGCCTGGAAGCCCCACTACCTTTTTTTTTTTTTTTTTTTTTTTTTTTTTCGGGATCCTGTTATTTCCGAAATCGACAAAAAATTTGGAAATTTAATTTCCGAAATCGAAATTATATTAATGTTTTTAATATTCTTATATCAAAAGGATTAAAGTTCATTAAGAGAAAAACAATTCTTCTTCTTCAATCTATTGGCGCATTTATTTCTACACGCCAATAACGAAGGGAAAATTATAAGACACCATGGTGTCTTCAAAACGCTAATTTTTGATATTTTTAACAACCCTACTGAGGATTTTGGAAAAAAGTTTTTACATGAACATGTGTATATTATATGAAGTATATTGATAAGGTAAAAATCAAATTTTATTGCATATTCATCGAGAAAATAAACTAACGAATCCCTCAAAATTGAGAGGGTAATCCTCCTCCTCTCAAATAAACGTACATACAGGTGCACCCTTAAATATGACACTTTTATTTTTTTTAAAAAATTAAATTATTATTATAATATCAAGGTTCGATCCGGATTCGTCTAAAATTTTTTATTTCCAAAAAGAAATTTATATCTTACTAAATTAAAATGTTGCTTCCAAAGTGGCATCCCTAATTTAAATATGCAATCATCATTCGTTTAAATTCAAATGAAATCATTTAACATGTCATTCTATAATTTGATAATTTTTGATTCTAAATCTAATCGATAATTAAAAGCTCAATACCTTATATAATTTGCCTTCAGATTTTAATCTTTTCTTCTCATTGCATAATTTAGTTTAAAAAAATGTGGAATTAATTCATGTTTTATGAAGCTAGCCTGCTTGGGATATTCAGCTGTATCATAAGGAAATGCAAGATGAGTCTCCTGTTTTCCAGTCAATAACACAAATATCGTCAAAGCAGTTGCAGTTGAATTGGACAGTCAAGCAGATCGGAGAAGGAAAGGCAGAATTGACAACAATCCAGCAGATATGGTCATTCTCTGGAACAACAATCGATATGACGACATCTGTTCACTGGACACAACACGACAAACTGCTCAAATACGTGATTCCAACAACAATTCGTTCTAGGAAAGCGAAATTCGGTCTCCAGTTCGGATACATCGAACGAGAAACACACAAGAATACGATGAGAGATTTCGCAAGATTCGAAGCAAGCGGCCGATGTTCACCACGATATCAGATTCGAATCTTTTGTTTTTAGATAAATAAAAATTTACTCTAAATTCTCTAAGAGCATAGGAAAATAAGTGTTAAAAACTCAAAATACAATGAATTATATAATGAACTAATACAGGAATATTTGACATTCATCTGTATCGAATAATGTTTGACTGCACTCCAAAGACTTACTCGATTGACTTTGATTGACTCATGTGCTGGTAATCCTCCATTATAAAATTCTGATGGAGTTTTGCAATACATTCCAATACTTAACCACCAATAATTTATGCCGGGATTCCCATCAAGATAAGTGGCAACTGCGTTAACATTTATATCTGGGAACTGTGTTCGAACAAGACCTCCCCATCTACTCATTGGTGCTTCAGTGATGAAAGCTTCAAATCAGGTATCTTTGGTTTGTCCTGAAACTTCGATTTCTTCGGTAGGAGAGTTTTTCTGTTTCCATGAATTGATAAGCTTTAAGCTGGGATATTCGAGAATATAATATCGAAAGTTGTCATTCATTATGTATTTAGAATTATTAAGATCATACAAAATGGAAAATTTGTTCAACTTAGTTGAATTTTTAGCTTCATCAATAGAGTTAAAATATCTTGAAGATGTTGTAAAGTTGTGTTCAAAAACAAGTTGGTATATTTTAAAATCAAGTGACGAATAAATATCGCCACCTAAATATTGTCGTTCGAGAATCATTCATTAAATTAGACTAATAATTATTGGGATCGAATGAATTGTTTGTTTTTGTTTTTGTTGGTTTGTAAAAGGGCTTTAAACTGTATTGCTTACTGATGGTTTTCACAGGAAAAAACAACAAAAACTGACAGAAATATGACACATCGATAAAAAGGTTACGATAATTTCATTATGTTATATAAGATTTCATTTCAAATCGATATATTTTTCTGACAATATAATCATTTTTTACATGTCAAAATAATTTGGGGATCATTCAAATTTTTTTATCCTGGGATGAATCCAATTGTAAAAGGCTCAACACCTTATACAATTGGTGTACAGAACAATAAAACCCCTCTTCCCATGTCATTTAATCTTTCCTGCTGCTGCTGGCTTAATCCAGTTGGGATTTTCGCCTCAAATCATTTCAATATTCGGCGTTTAGCAGCTGCAGGAACTGTTGATGGACAAATACTTATTCTCGATGTAAAAGAGACTTTGATACAATATGTTTCATTGATGTGCGGCCATACAGCTCGCGTTTCTGATATCATTCAACAAGATTTAAATACATTTTTGTCAGTTTCGATTGATGGAACGATCTGCATGTGGTCCATAGCAGACGCTATATGCCTATTTTCAAATCAGTTCACAACGCAATATTCGAATTATAAACTTGCAACGTCATATGGTCTCCCAAATCTAGTATACATATGGTCAAACTTCGGACAAGTATACCTTGTTGATGTGCATACAGGAAATATAGTTAAAAATTATAATTTTCCTGGTTTATTATCTTTTTCGCCTTCATCAACAATAAACAAGCTCATCGTATCGAATATCCTATCATTTAACTTATACACAGTTGGAGAATTGGGAATTACATGCGACAATCAAAATCGAACGTTTTTTGATTTAAATGACGTGAAAATTTGTACTCCTTTCGGTATCGTCAGGTTTTGTGAGAGGAGAATCATATTCATTGATGTTGTTGGTATCAGAACCCTCGGATCCATGCTTCTTCACAACATTTCTGATGAAGATCAAATTATTGATGCAAAATGGTACGCTCCTGATCAAATTTTTGTTGCATTTCGCAGTGGTATATTGTATGAATTCAAACTAGACGCAGAAGCTAAAGTAAAAGCCCATAAAATCGCAGAATCAAAAATTATGATCAATTTTGCTTCGAGAAACAGCAACAGCGAAGTAATATTCATCAACAACAACATGAACCTAGTATATATAGCAGAAGGCAAAGGCGAAATCGAATTAGTTCGAAATCATAATTCAAAAATTTTTGAAGTTCCAGATATAAAACAGCCGAATATCGTAAGGATAACAGAAAAGAATACGTTTAAACTACTCAATTGGACAACTCCTTCTGTTACTTCACCTGGATATTCAATTGATTCCAAAATTACAGCGATAAAGTGCCGAAATATTACATCCCATGGCCTCCAACTGATTGTTGGTGCTGAAGATGGCACAGTCCGCTTCTTTTGGAAGGAGAAACAAAGCGCTTCCCAGAAAATTTTGGCATTAAATTCTCCGGTCGTAGAATTTATTGAGCTTTCCTTGGCTAACGCTGGCAAATTTATATTGTTTGCCATCGGAAAGGACGGAAGCTTGGCTGTTTTCTATTTATTCGACTTAATCGAAACTTTTATAACGATAGGTTTCCCAATCGTTGCAATTTACGCAATGAGAATGCAAGAATTAATTATAGTTAGAAGATTAGATAACACTCTTTACGTTTACAGCCTAAACGAACCAGATCCAATCGAATTATTGACAAGTTTACCAAAAGATGCAGAACAAATCTACCCTGTTAAGCCATCCACCAATAGTACAATACCTCCATCAACTCAGCTTATCAATTTCGGCAAGAGTTCTTATTATTATTCAACTTTGACTTTGAATAATCTCCAGAACGAATTGATGAAACCCGAAAATGCAGAGCATAGGAAGTTGTATTCATCGATGTTAGCGATATACTTCCATTTGCTTCAGCCTGTTTCGAAATCAAAATCTTTTGGTTTAATTAGAGACAGTATTTCAACAGATTTCACTCAATTTGCTGCGGATCAGATCAAGGATCCTGATGTAGATACATCAGATTTCTCTTTCTGCTTGATAGGAACCAACAAAATTCCAACATTTTTCTATCCTCTGTATACTATATCAGGAATGGCCATTTACGATGTATCCCCTTATCAAGCGGCCTTGCATTTCGTCGCTAGTAACATCATTGGCCAGATACTTTCATTGGATTGTTCACTTCGAATTCTTGAAGTCACTTTTGTACAGTCAATGGTCCATTTTCTTGAATCGGATGACCAGAAAATCCGTCAGATTGCGTCCCTTTCATGCGCCAGATCCGCCAGTTGCTTGCATTTGGAACATGCACTTCCTATTGCAAAATTGTTCGGAGATTTGAAGTCGATCGATAGTCTTTCGCCAACAGAGATGCTTTTACTCTGCATCCTTTGCATCGCGGAGGACTCTTTCGTCAACAAAATCCATCATCGAAAATTATTTGACTTCCTTTTAAGAGTTTCAGTCAACGATGATGACATTGCCAACTTGGCTTTGATTTTATTGATCGATGGATACACAACTTGGTCTTATATCCTTGGAAACCACTTATTATTAATGAATAACATTGTTGCAAGGATGCTGAAGTTCATTAGACCCGAACACGTGCAGAGAACATTCGCAATTGCAGCTGGTAGCGATATCGGAACGTTTTTCAAAGTTTTTGAAACTTTTATCAAATCTGAAGAAACAGATTTGGCTCCAGAAGTATTAGTAACGCGTTTATTCTCCCTAACAACATTAGTTTCCTTTGCGAACAAGCACGCGGTAGGTGCATTGGGCTCATATTACATTGCGACTGTCGGAAATGACTATCCAAGGCTGGCAAACATCGCAATCGAAGAACTAAAGAAACACGCAAAAAGATTAGAGTCAGTGGATGTAAAGGGAAATCTAATTTTGATAGGTTTACAAGATGGTTGTGTGTCACTTTTCAAACATTGTAATTTAATTTTTTCTGAGAAATTTTTTGAAACTCCTGTTTGCATTGTTTCTATCGGGCCTGATGGAAGTGCTGCAGCTGCTGCATCGAGGGATGATCAAAACGCTGTTATTTTCACTACGAAAAGAAATGGATTTATGTCGAAGAAACCGAAAGTAATTGCAAAAGTTCCCACTGGATTCCATCCTGTCTGGAAATCTCCAACAGAATGTACTTTCCAATAATTTCGTTTTATGTAAAAGATAAATTGTTTGTTTTTGTAATTTTTACTTGTTTTATTTTCGAAAATGAATTTCTTTTTCTAACTGAACAAATTTCAAAAAATAATAAATCAGACATGATGATAATTTTCACAAAACTGAAAGTGCGATGGTTATTTAAGGATGTACTTACCACTTTCTAACATGCTCTTCCAAAATTAATATTTCTTTATCATAATAATAAAAGCGCATAATTTGTTCAATAAAGTCGTAAGTAATGCATTCAAAACGGGTAGAAAAAATTAAGTGTATAAAAACAATGTGTAAATGTGTGAGCAAAAATTCTAATGCTTGTCATGCTAATCTAATGAGACTTTCATAGGCCAGCTTTGCCTTATTGATCAGCCTATAAGATTTCGAGGCATGTTTATATTAAATTTACTTGGAATGAAATAATGCTATTCAATGAAATGGGAAAATTTATTGTTTGTATTTAGTATTACGTTATACTATTGCTTAAAAGGATGCTAGTGAAAAAGGATTAAATAAATAAGCTTAATAAAGAAATAATATGATTTAAAAATAATTTGCAAATTTTTGTATTTATCATTGATTGTCCATAAATTATTTTAATATCAGCTGCGTAGAGTCAAGATTAATACCTTTCTGAACAATAACATATATACATAATTGCAGAGCTCAAAATTTATTATAAATATGAAAATAATTTTATGAAAAGATAAGTTTTATTGTAATTGTAATCTTTTCATTATTTGGCATCTATAGATATTAGATGATCTCTAACATTAGGTTTTGCAAGTGTGAGGTGCAATTTATCCATTTTTATCCTTTGCATATTTGTTTGCCCCAAATGAGATAAGATATTCAACAACTTCAAGTTGACCTTTTTCTGATGCCCAAATGAGTGGATTATACCTATCATTATTCTTTGCTTCTTTATCAGCTCCAATAGAGATAAGAAATTGAATAACTTCAAGATAGCCATTAAATGAAGCAAAACTAAGTGGAATATGTCCATAACCAGTCTTTGCTTCTTTTTTTTAGCTCCAATTGAGACAAGATATTTAGCAACATCAAGATGATCATATGGTGATGATTGTATTAGAGGAGTCCATCCATTCTGAATGGATTTTAATTCTTTCTTGTGAATCATGTTTTTCTTTCTCATTTTGATTTCAAACACCAATAATGCCATCAAATACATCAAATTTCATGCAATTTTTAGATAGATTCAAGAAGTGAAACGACATCTTGCATGTTTTGGATATTGCCATTTGCGTTTCAGGCGATTTGAAATTTTTATTATTATTATTATTATTTTATTTTATTTTATTTTGAGATGAAAGAGCATCAAAGAAATTGGAGATATATTTAAAATAATCAGAGTTGACCATTATTAAAAATCAAATCCATTAATAAAGTATAGCAACAATTGTATATGCGAAAATATAAAATACAATTATTTTTGACTACTATACCTGACTGATTTTTAAATACACAAATATTGCATGCATTGAATGTGAAATAATTGCTTTTGCAGGTTTTTTGAACTTGTAGAAATGTAAGTGCAACCTTAAACAAAATATTTTAAAATTCAAATTTTTTAGTGTGGAGATAATACGTTTTATAAAATTAAATTTTACTCACATGATGACATAATATTTTATATTGTTATTATTTTGCACCTGATCTAAGAAGAAGATTCATGATCTTCTTATACTTTTCATTCTCGTTTTGTTTCTCTTTCGCAATATCAAGTGCAGTTTTTCCATCATTGTTTTTGTCACTAAGATTGACACGAATTGAAACTAAATATTCAACAACTTCAAAATGACCTTTCTTTGCTGCCCAATGAAGTGAAGAATCATTATAATTTGTTTTATCATTTTTATTGCATCCTATTTGAATCAAATATTTAACTACTTCAAGACGACCATTATATGATGCAGCAATTAATGGAGAGAATCCATCATTATCTTTCTCATCTGGATTTCCTCCAACTGAAACAAGGTATTTAACTGTTTCAAGATGACCATTACTTGATGCAAAATAAATACAATTTGCATTATCATTTGATTTAGAGTTTACATCACAACCAATACTTATCAAATATTTAACAGTTTCAAGATGACCGTATGATGATGCACAAAGAATTGCATTAAATCCATCTTTATTTCGCCAATTTTTATCAAAACCAACTCCAATTAAATATTTTACAATTTCAAAATGTACATTTGCAGATGCTTCAATTAAACAATTGTTTCCGAATTTATTAACTGCATTTCTATCACAACCTCCTTCAATAAGAGATTTTGTTAATTGAAGATTTCCATTAAAACATGCCATAATAAGTGGAGTATTTTGATCAGAATCTCTCTTTTCACTTAATCCATCTGCACATGAAATAGACATATTCAATTTATCATCTTTATCTGAAAGTTCTTTAAGGAAATTGTAAACTGAATCAAAATCATTTGAATTTCGCAATTCAGAAATTTTTGCAAATTCATTGATAGATTGATTTAATTGACTGTTTTTGTTATTAAGATTATATATTTTGTCTTTGTATCTTGAATTTTCTGTTTGAATTTGATTAAATTTGTTATTAAGATTAGATATTTCGTCTTTGTATTGTTTTCCTTCGTTTTTGTATTGATTGATTTCATTTTCCATCGTAGCGATCTTTGATTTGAGGTTTTGAATTTCGGATTTTAATTGTGTGACTTCTTCTGAATCTGAATTAATTTTTGCGTTGTATTTCTTAAGGTAATCAATTAATGAACAAGAAGATTTGAGTTTCAGGTTCTTTTTGTAGCAATTAAGAACGTTAATCGCGTCTTCGAATGAATCAATGAAAACATTGCATTTCCGAATAAAACAAAATAGTTTAGGTGTACTATACTTTGATTTGCCTTGAGAAAAAAGAGTAGAGAAATCGTGAGATTTAAGATTGGCTTTTTCTAATACTTTTGGAATGTCATCTTTATCTACAATATCATAGAAATTCTCTTGTTCGATATATGTTTGAATGTTGTTAGCGATATAATCAAAATCAACAGTCAGACCTTGGCTCATCGAAAAAAATTTTGAAAGTCGTTTTCTAAAAATCCTATTAAATTCCAGTGAATTATCGTAGAAATCAAGATTTCTCAATTGATTTATTTATATTTTTGTTATAAACAGAAATTCATGAAAAGTGACACCTCACAATTTTTTGTTGAAAACTCATCTTTTTCAATGTTGTCACTTTTCATGAATTTTTGTTTACAACAATTTATTTATATTTTTAATCGAGAGAACACAGGAAAAATTGTGAGAAATTTAATGCTTAATTTTATTGTAAATATATATATACATTCCATAGACATACTTCATTCTTCTAAGTAATAAATATCAAAATTCATTGAAATTGTTCAAAACAAAGGTACATTCACTAGGCAATAACAGCAAAATGGAATGAAAATAGGATAAATAGCATCCCTATATAGTGCCTAACAATATTTATACGGATTAAAAATTGAGAAAACAGTGTATAAGCGGAATAATAGTAAGTTTTCAGTGGTATCATTATCCATTAAGAATGGGATGAATATTTAAAATTAATTTCGAAATAAAAAGGGAGAGAATAAAAATCCCAGATAGCAAATGAAGGCAAAACCGTATCTGAGAATGAACTGCTGAAAAGTTTTGGCATATTTACATTCAAGTAAGCATTTATCACTTTCAGATGCGCCACAAATGCAAGAATTATTTAACAAAACCAGAAAGTAAAAAAAAATCAAATAATTACTTGATGAAGAAAAAAAAGTATTTTTTTAATTTTTTTTCGGCTCTAAAAGAGAGAACTTACTCGTTGAAGAATTCAAGCCAGAAGTCCTTGAACTGGTTAGCGATTTCCTCTGTTTCAGCCTTGATTGAGAATGACATTTCTCCCTCTTTCTCGATGCACTGAGTGAGAGCAACATTTCCATCAACGTAACCGTAAGCGAAGATTGTGTTTCCTTCATCGTTCGAACCCTTTGCGATGATTCTGATGTTTGCCTCTTCGACAGCTTCAGCGAATGAGTCGAGTTCCAACTCGTAACCGAGAGAAATTGAGTCCTCAACAGTGACAATTCCTTCTTCAGATCCCCACATCTCTTCGAACTGTTCTGGAGAGATTGTCATCTCATCGTTGATTTCCTCGAGTTTGTGTCCTTCGCCTTCCTCTTCTTCCTCATCGACTTCCAGTTCGATTTCCTCTGGTTTGACGTTCCAGTCGCTTTCTGGCTTGTCGAAAACAACCGAGAATGTGTTGTATTCATCGAACACCATATCGATGTTCTCTGCATCAGCGTCTTCAACGAATGGTTCTGTTGATGTCTTCGCTGTGAGTAAAGCGGCTCTTGCAGCGTCGATGTCCTGTTTGAGGAGCTGGAACAAGAAGTGAGCGCGTGCTTTAACACCTGGATGTGCATCATGAAGTCCCATTGCGAGTGCTGCAGCTAAAACAGGGCGCGCTTCACCTGGTGTGACAAACAAAAGCTTGGCAAGTGATGTCATCAATGAAATCTTCATCATTGACTGCTCATCGTGTGCGGATGGCAATGCACTTGGATTGGCTGTCTTTGTGGACTTCTTGTCGTCCCAGAACTTGAGCATGACGTGCTCCAAGCAGTAGACTGAGTCGGCAACTTTGTCACCGTACTCGCCAAGGATCCATGCGTAGGCGGCGAGAGCTGGGCCACTGAGATCTGACGGTGGCTCTGATGGAATGAGGGCAACGAGTTCTGGAAGAGCGGATGGGACCCGGCGCATGAGATCTGGAAGGACAATGAGGCACTGGTTGATGAGGTTCTTGCGCTTCATGTCGAAGAAAGAGCGGAACTTCATGATGACGAACTTGATGGCACCATTGATGGAAAGAGCAAGATCTCTGAGGAGTTTGATACTTGCTTCGATTGTATATGGCTTCTCGAGAAGGACGTATCTGGCGGTGGTCTCAATAACATCGCGGGCGAAGACTTCGTCCGTAATGATCTTGAGAATTTCGAATTTGCACTCGGCAATGTATGGTGTATCGTTGAAAGCGACGAGGAAGTGTGGGATGTGTGGTTTGAAGGCGGCTGGGAATCTCCTGGCCATGACGTGTAAATGTTTGAAGATGGAGTACTGAACTTCTGGGGAAGCTGCGGATGTATGGGTAATGAACTTAGGAATAACTCTCTGGACAACTTGGCGCTGGAGGTCTTGCTTGGAATCTGTAAGAGCAAGTAAAACCTTGGTTGCTGCAACAAGAACTGAAGCGGAAGCAGAGGAAAGGTATGGATCGACAATGTTCATGATGTCGAAACGCTCCTTATCGGAATCGGGTGTGTACTTGGAGATGACTTGAAGAGCTTCGGATTGAGCCCATTCGGAGAACTTTGGAAGGGAGTTAACAAGGTGGTGGATGAGCTTCATATCGAAGTTGATGCCGCCTTCGTCCTTGAGAATGTCGGAAAGGGCAAAGAGGGAATTACAGATAATCTGTGGATCTCTGTCGCGGAGTAACTCGTAGAGTCTGTTGACAATACCCTTCTCCTTGATTGCTTGTGGAGCAACCTTGTTCAGGTGGATTGTAGCTAAAACCGCCATACGACGAACATATGGGTTAGAATTTGCCAAACCGATAGCGATGATCTTTGGAAGCTCGTCAGCCATTGTAGCAACTTTGATATCGCAGATAGCACGAAGAGCCATGCCGCAAACGATTGGGTTGTTGGAAGAACAATCTTTGAGTAAAGAGTTTGTGACGAGAATTGATGTTTCTGGGTCTTTGCATGCGATTGATGTGAGGATTGTGTAGACCATACGCTTGCATGGAATATCGTGTGCTTCTGAAGCGCAGATGACTGATCCAAGAAGTGGAGAGACATCTACACCAAGAGAAAGCTGTGTAAGCACTTCTTGGAGACCGGCTCTAACGCCGATGACATCGAACTTGGTCAAAGCTTTGTCAAGGTCATCACGGGCCCACTGGAGGTTGTATGGTAATGCCATTGAACTGATTGTCACTTTTTACATCGATTAATCCGAAGTATTCGAAATTTCTTTTTTAAAGCATGCATACTAAATATTAATCATTTCTTTGTTGGAGAAAAAAAAATCAATCATCAGTCAGATTGGTAATATCCCCCATAAAATTAATTACCTCCCCCTTTGAAAAAGTTGACAAATGTAGAAAATTCAATAATGAGTGGTATTACAGAATGAATATATGTATGTAAAAAGATTTACAAATAAATTTGAAAGAGAATTAACTCAGTAAGATTATTGATTTAGCATGATTTTCTGATAAAATCGGAATATTATACTTCCAAATCCTAAAACTAAGAAAAACTCCCTTTGAAATTGTATGACATTAAGCGTAAATGATTTAAAAATCTAAAGAAAACATTTATTTAAATTTACAATTCGTCAGAATGAGTTTCAGACTCTTCAACTTCAGGTAATATGAATATGCCACCTTCGACACTCCAGATGCTTTTAGTATTGATCGACGAACAATTGACCAAAAAAGCATAAGGCATTTCTGGATGTTCTGCATTAAATGTTGTATATAAATAGCAGTTTGCATCATCACTCTTCAAAAAGAACTCATCTCTCTGGTGTAAATTACCTTGTTCTTTGCACTCTATTGAGAATAAAGACATTCTATCATTAGGAACCTTAGAGGCGAAGACAACATTCTTATTTTGGGATTCGTCATTCCTGACATTAATATACATTTCGTGAAATGCATTATAAAGGTAAATTTTTTGTCCGCAGTGAACAATTTCTGTTGATTTAGCATTGTGTGGATCGATAATATTCCAGTTCCAATCATCATTAAATGGTGGATTTGTAGTCGTGATTGTAGGTTTTTTGTATCTGGCGTCATTTCCATCATAAACTATACCAAGTTTTGTCTTTGTTGCGTAATTTTCTATTTGAATTACAGAATTGAATGTGACTTCAGCAAGAGTGATTAAGAAAAGAGTAAGAAATGAAAACATTTTTTTAATTGTCACATTTTTAATGTTAAAAAGTGACAATAATTATGAGTTTAGAAGAAAGGCGCCAAAAATTGCTTGAAAATACATTAAATGAAGTTAACAACTCTCTCGCTGAGATATTAAAGATACTTCAAAAGGATAGACCAATTGAATTCATATTTAAAGCAGGAGAAACGCCAGATTTAACATTATCTCTTAAATCTGAATGTGGAACTATTAATTCTGGATATCTTCTAATAAACAGACCAAACAAAGAATCATCACGTCACGAAGTACTATCATTTCCACTCTTATTTGTTCATCAAATTTGTTTGAAATGTCATACTCTTCGACAGCAGATTGTTTATACAATTCATAATTATAAAAGATGCACATTACAATCGATTGAATCATTTCTTAGCATGGCAAGTCAAGCAATTGCAATTTTATCAGATCCAAAGTTCATGAAGATACCAATCACTAATTATTTTGAACCACCATTACCTCCTGACATTGAATTAGATATATTTTTCCAAAATGGAAATGCAAAATTATTATATTCGCCATTTAACAATTTAGAAGCCGGAAGTGCCAAAAATGTTGAAGATGAAACATTTCTTGTTGCTTTAGAAGGAATTTTACTCAGAATTATTCATAGTTTGAAATATTTAAGATCAGACGTCATTACATGGGCTATTCCAGCAGACGAATAGAAGTATGTCGTAATTTTTATTACAGTAATCAATCTCAAAACAAAAATATTAATTTTTTTACAATTGTTCGTAATATTTCAAAATTTAATAACAATAAGTGAGACTAATTAATCATAACTGTTATTCTTACTAACTGGCACTTGGATAAACAAAAATAATTAAATAATTTTTGTTTATTCTATAGCATGAAAGATTATATGTATTTACGGTATCTAATGTCTATGACTTAGCATAAAAATTGTTGATTATTATTATTATATTTTATGTTTTTGTTAAAAAAATAAAATTAAATTGTTTATTTCTTTCATAAATTTTGAAAAATGGTTTTCTCATACTTGAAATGGAACTCGAATGAGGCTAAGTATTTATTCAGATACTACAAAGAGCTCATGATAAAGTAAAAAGTTAATTTTGGCAATGATAGTAATTGCGTTACATGTCAAATGAAATATATCATTTATGAATGTTATTCGTATAAAACCATGACCGCTTCGAGTTGATTCAAAGAGTTCTTCTGTGGTTGAATTTTCTATGGAAGTATAAATCCAAGGAAGAGGTACTTTTCTCTGGCCGTCAATCATTTTTGTATTGAAAAATGATAATTTACTGTAATGAATGATGATCCTCCTGTAGATCCTCCATAACTTGAAGAAGAACAGCCTGCATAATATCCGTTTCCTGAAATTGCACCCCAATCTTGAGTTGGATCAACAATGTATCCAGCAATACCGAATGTTCCAGAAATTCCCCTAATGTCAGAAGAAAATCCCGGATGTGTTTGGTTTGCTCCATATAATGTAAAAAGAAAGTTATTATTGTAACGATCTGACGTGTTTGATTCAATAGAAAACAAACTTCCTGCAGGCGATAAAGTTGACAAATGATGTTCTCTGGATCCACCTGATGCAGCAACCATTATACGACTCTTAAGTGAATTAAAATCATAGAATTCTCCTCCTTGCAAACGAATATCAGTTGCTCCTCCTGCCAGTTCACCCTGATAAACAGTTGCAGTGGGAGGAACACTGTTAAATTTACCCATTGAAGGACCGATATATAAATACATCTTTGTTGTTTCTTTGATTTTTATGTATCCACTTGTATAAGCCCCATTTCCATTATTTCCTGATGCTCCCCAACACTCAATTTTATAAAGAGCTGGAAATAATTGAACTTCATAATTAGTGCAATTATCTTTGTTTTGGCAAGGAAAGCCGAATAATTTTGAAGTTTTACTGTATGTAACGTTTGGTTTACCATATTCTTCATTGAAATAGTATTGAATGTAATCAATAACTTCATAATTCCTGATCTAAATTATTAATGTCAAATTTAATAAAAAGTAACATAATGATTGAAAGAATTTTGGATAAATATAAATATCTAAATAAAAATCATTCTGCTTTAGACTGCTCTTTTGTTATTATATCATTTCATATCTATGGAAATTGATCTATACAAATTTCAAGAGTCATCGTTTCCCGCAAATATATAACATAGTAATTTAAATGGTAAGATGCTCATATATAACTTTTATATTTTTATTGGCGATCAAGACATTCACTCAAATAAAAGCAGCGAATTGTGGAGTAACTTTAATACTCCATAGGTTCATTTCTTGAGTTGTATTTTCACGATGTGTAATAAGAAATTCCATTGTGTTTCAAAACTGCATACGAATTAAAATAGGGTTGTTAGATTCCCGACGATAGGTGTCTTGGAAGATTTGCCTGGTGTCATCATAGTGTCTTTAAATCAAAAATTTTATTTTGGAGTTAGTTTTATTGATTTTTCAATAAAAAACATTTCTAAAACAAGAAAATAAAACGATAAAATATTTATATTTTATATAAGGATCTTATATATTTAAAATAAATATCATTTTATTTTTTTCATTGGTGTCTGTCAAACCATAATACACTATTCAAAAATTCAATGTGTCTTGCGGTTTCAAAAGACACCTTCAAATTGAACGATAGCATAGACACTATTGAATTTTACCCATTGTATTTAGTTTTTACCCTTTTTATTTTTAAGAATTAATGACTGAAACAGCCGTTTTGCTATGACCCCAATCACTTTTATTTATTATTTTAAATATTATTTAATTTTATTATTTGAATAGGCCAACTTATATTTGAGAAGCTCAATTTGAGACCACTTAATACATTGAAATATCATAAATATTGAAATATTAAAAAGTGTATTTCAAAATATTGAAATTATAAAAATTTATAATACTGAAATTGAGACAAATTAATAAATTCAATGTGTTTTTTTGAAATAACTCTCAAATATTATTTTTTTGTTTATTTAATGATGAATAAATATGATTGCTTTAGTCAATCATAAAAACTAATTTAAGTTTAAAATAATGAAAGGATAATTTGATCGTTTTTTAAAATACAATTATTTTTGATGATTTACAAGAATCTTTGAAAAGAATATAATATAGGTTCTATTTTTGTAAAATTTATCCAAATCATGTATTATATAAATTACGATTAAAACAATGAAAGAACCAAAAAGTGTGTTTTGTGTTTTGTTGTTGCGTGTTGGATGCGGGATCCTGTTATTTCCGAAATCGACAAAAAATTTGGAAATTTAATTTCCGAAATCGAAATTATATTAATGTTTTTAATATTCTTATATCAAAAGGATTAAAGTTCATTAAGAGAAAAACAATTCTTCTTCTTCAATCTATTGGCGCATTTATTTCTACACGCCAATAACGAAGGGAAAATTATAAGACACCATGGTGTCTTCAAAACGCTAATTTTTGATATTTTTAACAACCCTAAATTAAAACATTTTAATATCTTTGGAAATCAGTTACATGTCCATAAATACAACCCCCGTGTGAAGTAAGAACTTTTGCTGCCTCTTTATTATTATTCATTGCAGCCCAAGAAAGGGGTGTCCTTCTATTATAGTCTTGTGCATTAACATCAGCACCATATGAAATTAGCAATTCAACAATTTCATCCATATTATTTTCGGCTGCATAATGAAGCGCTGTTTTCTGATCTGTATCTTTTGAATTTAACCATGCACCATGTAAAATAAGAAATTCTGCTGCTTCTTTACAACCAAACCATGCTGCATAATGAAGAGCAGTTCTCCTACGGTGATAATCTTCTACATTTACATCCAATCCATGAGCAAGAAAGTATTCGCAAAGGGAAGGAATATTGAAGCACGATGCATAAGCAAAACATGTATTGATATATTTTGTTCGATCTAAATCAACAAATAACGCTTGGAGATTATGGTAATCCAAAGTCCATTGCAAATTTGTAATTTCCAGATTGTGTTCATTGATCAAGAAAGTAATAAAATCAATGTTATGAGAAATAATTGCATATTTCATGCATTGATAATCTGGTTTTTCATATTTCAAACACTCACTCATAATATCTGGATTTCCTCCCAAAAATGATAAATGAAGACATATTCTGGTAATATCTGAGTTGAATTTTGTTCTTAATAGCTTAAAACAACCAACTGAGCCATAATAACAGCACATTTCAAGTAATGAAATCCCATAATATGGATAAAAACCGTATACTTTTTGATCTTTATCAAAGCCTTCTTGTTCTATAAATATTATAAATAATTCTTTGTTATCATCCATAATTGCTCTGTAAAATGAATTTTCTTCATGAATATTACTTGGTAACTTTGTGGTATCATAATTTGTTTTATTTTCTTCTTGAAAATCTATTCCAAACTTTTTATAGATACTGTTGACTGTTTTTGGATGAAATTCTTCGATAATCTTTTTAATCAAAATCTGGTAGCTCTTAAAATAAAGGAGATTGAATCGTATGGTAGTCAATATCATTTCGATAACTTTAGATGGGGTTTGTATTTTCGTATCAATAAGATACTTTTTAATTTCACTGTAAAACTGGTTTATTTCTTCTTCGTTGCGATAATTCAACCGATATAAATTGTTTGAAATTCTGATATAATCTTTGTTTAGCTCTACAAGTTCATTATAATCGAAATTCATTGAATAAAAACTTTTTTTTATGCGTTGTCAAAATTGTTTAAATTAGCATATATAGAATCTGATACAAAGTTATTGGAAAAAAATGGTTAGGTTACTTCAAATTTTTTAAAGCATTGAATTAGCTTTGTAACTAAGCTCAATCTAAGTTTTTGTACGAATAAGGACTTATCTGCAGCTCTAATGGCTTATAATATAATAATCTAATTTTCTTAAAAATAAGTAAAATTTTTAGATTAATTCAAGATGTATTTGATATTAATATGAGTCAATGATTCTATTATTCGAAATTTTATTTCAGCTCTAAGAATAAATTTCCATAATCATGATTTACCCTATATTTCCAACTCTTGGAAAATTTTCATGACCCCCTACCCAGGGTCCTAAAATGGGTATTTTCCTCACACAGACACCGTGGTTTTTTGAGCCGGGAAATAAATAGCGCAGACAGTTTCTACATATAGAGACATGCTTATACTTAGAGTTTGACGGGAATCTAAAGTGATTTTTTTCTGCATCGCGAAATCTAATGCAATCTCAAAATCAAAGAAACTGCGAATCGGAGCGCAATTTTTTAATATGTTAATATATAAAGGTACCCCTACTACTGCAAATGCTTCAAATGAAAATCTAAGAAATCAGATTAATTTGATCACATTAGTATAGTATTGGTCAAACCAAAAACTCATATGTTGATATATAGCCTATAGATATTCATATTATCTACTTTTCATTGAATTACATAAGATTTAATAATCTCATAAATATTCTTTTTAATTTTCCGAATTCCGTGTGCATTTAGATTGCCTATACCGTATATAATAATTCTAGAATGGTTTGGTTAGATATTAAGTTTTTTAGATTAATATTTTAACATTTTGATAAAACAAGCATTTGTTCCATTTTAGAATCGCCATTGAACTCTAGTTTGACTAACATGATGTTGTATGATCAAATAAATTCTAACTTCATGAGATAAATTTTGAAATTAAAAATGCGATATCTGACTCAAATATTTTATCTGAACACATTTAACATTCAATGATAAACTAAAGTACTATACAGCAGATTCGATTTGGCTTATATTTTATATAATCAACAAATAATCCTATAAAATTGTGCTATTCACGTTGCTCAAAGATGTATTGAACATTCCCTACTTGTGTATTGATAAAATTAGATATAGATTCTAATGTAAATCGATATTTTGAAAATTCATATATATTTTGTCTTGGTTTGGCATTTGATCGTGTTGAAACCGGAATTGCAATATATATCATCTAAATATATAACTATCAAAATATGAGCTATAGATTTTTAAATTATTCTCCTGAATATGAGTGACTAACATAATTATATTGAATTGAGTAGTAAGAATCATAAATATTAGAATCTGACGATAATTTATTATAACTTTATATAGGAACAAGATTATAAATGATGATGAAAATAAAGATTAAATTTAAATCTGAAAATTTGAAAACATTAAGTGTATATGATAGCATTACAAAATTAAATTTTATGTGGAAGAGGAAATAGAGGAATTAGAAGTATTATGAGAAAATAATAAGATATAAAAACAAGATTCTATTAAATGAGTTAATTTATAGAAAGGAATAACAGTGTGAATGTAGTAAATGAATGTTTTCATGATGTATTATTGAAATCTTAAGTTTTGTTAAGAAGATAATAAGGGAATCAAATTTTGTATTAGGAAGTTTGACCGACAAGAGTGTATTGTGCACTCTTGTCGGTCTGCATGTCTCATTCCGGGAGACATTGTCACTGCATGTCTCCCAGAATGAGACATCTTCCGCATTCATAACTTGAATGCGGAAGTTTGACCGACAAGAGTGCCCAATACACTCTTGTCGGTCTGCATGTCTCATTCCGGGAGACATTGTCACTGCATGTCTCCCAGAATGAGACACTCTTCCGCATTCATAACTTGAATGCGGAAGTTTGACCGACAAGAGTGCCCAATACACTCTTGTCGGTCTGCATGTCTCATTCCGGGAGACATTGTCACTGCATGTCTCCCAGAATGAGACACTCTTCCGCATTCATAACTTGAATGCGGAAGTTTGACCGACAAGAGTGCCCAATACACTCTTGTCGGTCTGCATGTCTCATTCCGGGAGACATTGTCACTGCATGTCTCCCAGAATGAGACACTCTTCCGCATTCATAACTTGAATGCGGAAGTTTGACCGACAAGAGTGCCCAATACACTCTTGTCGATCTAAATGTATCTTACAATCAAAGACACTTTCATACAATCTTTTCGAAGTTAAAAAAAAAATTAATTATTTCTTTCTTTTGTTTATTAAATCGCCTTACTCACGTACTAATCTCTTTTAGAGACTCTATCGAGCTATCCCCACATATAAACCTGTGACAATAATACATATTTACTCTTCATATTCTGATCTCATGACACATTATCGCAAAAACTATAATTATACAACACATCTCATAAAGTCTCATTTTAGCCCTATCTAAGCGTTCAAAACCTATTTTCCACACGTAATCTGATTCTTCTGGCTCCGCTGATTCGATTTCTGCTGTCAGATCGTGAAAATATGCATCACATAAAGAGATAAACACAACTCAAAATTATTGCTTTTTTTTTTCAAATTGTCTATTCATCCATCTTTACATATTTATTATCTCCTCCGTTTCCCCTCACAAATTCTTTTAATTTTCTGAATAATACGTATAATAAAACGAATATCTCAAAAACTAAAACACAAAATTAATGTTGGAAAATGACTAGATATAATCTGAACTTTTGAATTCATACATTTTTGGAAAAAATTGAATTTTCAAAAAAAGAGCTTATTTAGGTATGAACCTGAAGAGAAATTTTAAGGAAAATATTAAGTTGTGCAATTTGCATTTATCTCTTTATGTGATGCATATTTTCACGATCTGACAGCAGAAATCGAATCAGCGGAGCCAGAAGAATCAGATTACGTGTGGAAAATAGGTTTTGAACGCTTAGATAGGGCTAAAATGAGACTTTATGAGATGTGTTGTATAATTATAGTTTTTGCGATAATGTGTCATGAGATCAGAATATGAAGAGAGTAAATATGTATTATTGTCACAGGTTTATATGTGGGGATAGCTCGATAGAGTCTCTAAAAGAGATTAGTACGTGAGTAAGGCGATTTAATAAACAAAAGAAAGAAATAATTAATTTTTTTTTTAACTTCGAAAAGATTGTATGAAAGTGTCTTTGATTGTAAGATACATTTAGATCGACAAGAGTGTATTGGCACTCTTGTCGGTCAAACTTCCGCATTCAAGTTATGAATGCGGAAGAGTGTCTCATTCTGGGAGACATGCAGTGACAATGTCTCCGGAATGAGACATGCAGACCGACAAGAGTGTATTGGGCACTCTTGTCGGTCAAACTTCCGCATTCAAGTTATGAATGCGGAAGAGTGTCTCATTCTGGGAGACATGCAGTGACAATGTCTCCCGGAATGAGACATGCAGACCGACAAGAGTGTATTGGCACTCTTGTCGGTCAAACTTCCGCATTCAAGTTATGAATGCGGAAGAGTGTCTCATTCTGGGAGACATGCAGTGACAATGTCTCCCGGAATGAGACATGCAGACCGACAAGAGTGTATTGGGCACTCTTGTCGGTCAAACTTCCGCATTCAAGTTATGAATGCGGAAGATTGTGCTATTCCTGCATATTTTCTACGAGCCTGCTTCATAAAATTGAATCCTTCTACCCAAATTAAATGCGATTTTGCTAATCTTTCATCTAAAATCACTAATCAGAAGCATATTGCAAGTTAACTTGAACCGGCATGTTCCTCCTATCCTGTCTTTCAGTTCTTTCTATCAGCCATGGTTCACAAAAAGGAGAGCTTTGCGCACAATCAGACATAAGATTGCGGCAGAGGAACCGGGAAGAGAGCAGCTTGAAGCGGTAAGATGTCCGAATGCTGTCTCCCACGTGTATCTGTCAGGCAAAGTTCACAAGGAGGAGAGCTTTGCGCACAATCAAACAGAAGATTGCGGCAGAGGAACCGAGAAGAGAGCAGCTTGAAGCGGTAAGCTGTTTTCAAGTCTTTAGTTAACAAACTTTAACAAAAGACATCTAAAAAATTTGAAATAATTGCAAAATAATGCCATCAGGTAATGCGCACCTAAGGGAGGTGTTTTGCGGGAGCTGGGGGTATCTTGGTGAGTACTCAGGAGGCCAAGAAGGGCACCCCAACCGACATTTTGCTGACGCATTGTGTAAGCAACCATTCTGATAACCGCTCAAACCGTCGGGACAAAATAATTTATGAAATTATAAGTCATCTTTCTAATACATATTTTTGGAAGGGCGTAAGATACGCCAACTTAAATATATTATTAAATATGAGAAAATCGCTCAACAAAAAAACAATTCTTTCAAAAAGTTTGACATTGATCTTTCTGATACATATCCTATGGAAGGAGTTTACATTCACAAAATAAAAACCAGTTCAAAATCTTATTACTCCTTGAATTAAAATCATTTAATTTCAAATCCATTCCAAATCCTTAAATCTGTATTAAAATCATTTTGCCAACAACCAACACAATACAAATTACATTTCCATATATCTTCTTGTCCATTTTAATTTTTTATCTCATTTTATTTAATTTTATTTAAAGCATATAGACATCGAGATCCTTTACACATAGTTATATAAAAGTCAAATACATAATAAATTCTTAATTCTAGAGATATCTCAAAATCTCAATTTTTTAATTTAAAATACCTTTCATTTTTCACAGTACTATCACAACAAACAAGCCATTTACTAATTAACACATATAAGAAAAATATCAAATTACAAAACAACTTTCAATATCATTCGCATCGAATTCTATTTTTTCATAATTATCAACTACATGTTATTATATAATATATGTCGGCGCATATTCCACTCTATACAAGTGTCAGACACACTCACACAAAGCTGTGAGATTCATACCTCTATCAGTAGGACTTCTCAAATCAAGAACACATATGTTTCACTATCGCACATCTGTGTAGGATCTAATTAACCCTTTGGACTGGTACTTCAAAATTTGATAATTTGATAATTTCATGTGATATCATCATTTGCCTTTAAAACAACTATGCGTTAAACTAGACACGTTTCTCTATCATAATGCAAAATATCAAAGTTTGGGAGACTCCCAAAGTGTCTGAAACTGATCATAAGGGTGAAAAACCGTTTTCCAGAAGTTGGGAACGTAGGGTATTGTAATTTTGATAAATATTTTCATTGATATATAAAATCGGCATATTTTTGAAGAATTTGTAGCTTCAAAAAAAAAAAAAAAAAAAAATAGAATTTTAGAAATTATTGTTGGGGCATTTTCTTAGGAGAGGGTAAATTTGAATACCATTCAAAAGTAAAAATTCACAATTTGTTCGATTTGGACATATAATCTATTATTATATATAATGTAATTAAGAAAAAAATAAAATGACCTGCATATATTAATTATTTAGATTGCAAGATTCAAAAAAGCTATTAAAATTAGAGACTAAATAAATAGCGAATTGATTCATATGGATTTATGTAATTGTGAACATTAAAAGAGTTTATTTATTGATCTAATAAAAAAAGATAAAATATTAATGAGAAAATTGAAAGAATAGAGTGTCCCATTCACTCGTGTTGGTCGCAATGTATCATTCTGGGAGACATTGCCTCTGCATGTCTCCCACAATGGCACAATGTTCCTTGGAGAAAGACCTGGAAGGGGGCCCTTTCTCAAGGTCAGGGCCCCTTCTAGTCTTTCTGGTCCTGGAAGGAGCGCTTCTGACTGGTCTGTGCGCTGCTTCCAGGAAGAACATGAGATTGCGCCAATAAGCTCCTATCAACAAAATTTGACTAAAAATATAAAGTATTCTTTTGTGATTTAACGAATAGCTCAATTTTAAAATAGATTTGATTCTAATAATAAATTGAATGAGTTTCGCTTACGTTTAGAATTTAATGATTTATATGATTTTTTCGTTCACAGAAGAGTCATTGATATCCAATATCAAAAAAACAGCAAAGACACACCATAATAAATGATATTGAAGCTAAATATTACATATTTCAACATATCTAAAAAATTATTATAAGATTAGATCTCATGCAATGCCGAGAAGTTTCCTAAAGCATAATTACTTATTTATACAGAATCAATTATATAATATTCACATTGCAAATTATATACATTCTCACGAAGCAACATGAAATAGACTGTCCGAATTTGAATTCAAATAGAGATCTACTTCAAAAGGATTTCTTACAATATGTAATCTCGATGTTGATCACTGGAATACAAGGGATGCACGTAATTTACAAATTGTTGCAAAAATAGTAGTGCAACAAAAATTTTATTTTTAGCTTGTCACTTGATATATAACAATTGCAAAAACTCAATCAAAAATAGGATTTGAACAACTTTTTAAAATTGTGAGAAAAATTCTATCGGCACATTCTATTCAATTTTAAAGTATTTCTTTCATATTCCAATCGATTATTCAATATTTGCCAATCACAAATTTTAGTTCAAAATTCAAAAAATCCCTAATTTTAATTTCAGATGAAATCTCGCAAAAATAACATTGTTTTAACCATATAAATATATATTTTATATATTGTATAGTGATTTTTAAATATTTTTATGAGTAAAATCGAGAGTGAGGAAATGTGGACTACAAAAAACGATAGAAATGAATAGTTTACATGGGAATTCAATACTTACAAGTATTCAATGTCACTTTTGTGCTCGAGATTTTGACTCTAGTATATAAAGGAAAAATCTCATTTTTTATTCTCATTTTTGAATTTTTTTATAATTGAAGATTAGATAATTACTCTGTGTTTATTTAATCTACATTAAGAGGGGTTCATTTGCACAATGAATATGTATATTTTGTTGAATTCATTAAAATTTCGAACTAATTCTCAACAATAATTGATGCCATACCTGAAATCCACACATTACTTGATTTTTTATTACCAAATTACTGATTTAGATCTTTTTCAACTCAATCATTTTCAATATTCATTATTCATTCCGAATTTGACAGTTCAAAAAATGGATTTAAATAATCCCCAAGCTTTTCTTGAGAATATTCAAAGAAGGATCAGAATTCTTAAAGCAAAATCCGATCTACAAATGAGCGTGGAAATTCTTACTTCTTCAATTTCACTATTAAAGGATAAAGTTCTCGAAAATCAAGAGAAATTAAAAAAGCTCTCTATTATCTCACAACATGTGATTAATATTTTAAAACAATATCCGACAGAAGATAAGAAAGTCAACAGATATATTTTGGAATCTGTAACTGCTGTTAAATTTATTGTTGCAAAATTATCAGAAAATAAGGAAGAAAAACAAGAAGAATCTATTGATAAGACTATTTTAGTTCTAAACAAATTACAAGATGCAATATTAGATCTTATTAGTTCCGAAGAAACTACACTCTCAGATATATTCAACTCTGAAAGAAAAATCGAAGAAATACTATATTATGCAGAAGATTCAAAATTTATTTCAGAGGCTTTGGATAATACCTCATGGAAGCAACAAATCAACGAACATCGTCAAAGGTTGAATCAGTCAAACTAATTTTCTTTATATTATATACTTTATTTTTTTGTGTTGGGTTCAGATACTTTCATTGTTTGTAAACACTTTGAATATATTATTAGTCAATATAGTTTTTATCAAATCATATGTTGAGCTTTAGAAGTATCTTAGTTAAGTGTAATATTTCCAAAATTTTTGATTTTTCAAAATAATATCATGCCAAAGTCATTGATCTGATGGAAAATATAACAAATTGAGTATCTTTATGTGATCCATGGCAAGGTAGATTTCAAATTCAATCAAAAATTTTTAGAGTATGACTAGTGATTCTCAAGAAATAACAATAGCTAATGAAATTGAAGAAGAATCAAGACCACCATCTAAGTACAGCAAAGACTACTTAACAGACGAAGAATTGCGCTGTATTTTCGAAACAAAATGCCAAGATTCAAAAACTAAATTTTCTGATCAGTTATTACAAAGATTTATCAAACATTACAGAAGAAGGGAGTGCAGTAAGATATTTTCTTTTCAAAGCGCAGGTATTGGCCCTCAATGCTCGTACGTTATTTATAAGATATTTATGTCACACTCCAACTTTCGTGTGCTAAATCTATCAGGAAATGCCATAGGTAGGGATGGTACCAAATATATTGCACATTTAATCTTACAATCTCCATTTTTAATTTCAATTGACGTTTCTTCATGTTCTCTCGATGGTGAATCATGTGCATCGCTATTTAATGCACTCGCTTACAATAATTCTGTTGTTTATTTCAATATCAGCAGCGTTAGTGGTGTTACAAGAAATTCATTCGGCGAAAGCTCAATAGAACACCTTAAATTAATGTTTGAAGGCAATCATATATTGAGTGAATTAAACATTTCACAGACAGAAATACCTCCATTTTCGGTTCAATTAATTGCTCATGGTCTTGAGAAGAATAAAACATTAGAGATCCTCAACATATCAAATAACAACTTCAGATCTGCAGGAGCAGTCCACATTATCAACGCTTTAAAGAGAACTCATCTTAAAGAATTGATATTTTCAAATAATCATATTAAAGATGATGTTGCACCTCATTTCTCTAATTACATACAAGGAAATAAGTATCTCAAGAAGCTTGATATATCAAGTAACGATTTTACCCATAAATTCATTAATTCTTTTGCTGAATCTTTAATTAACAACCAAGTCTTAGAGGAAATTAACATTTCAAAGAATGCCATAACAGGACGTGCCATGGCAACACTTGGTACTGCACTTGCATCAAATAATTATATAAGAAAAGTCAACATTGCTGGTTGTCAGATTGATGCTAATGGATTCAACGAATTTTGTGTTCGATTTGCTAAGAATACCAATGTTGAAGTCTTTATCGCTCATAATAATCCGATTCAAGACAAAGGAATGGAAACTTTTGCTCATGTTATTGAAAATCATACATCTCTCAGAGAAATCGACTTTGAGTTTTGCGAAATGACTGATACAGTTACTAAACCTCTCTTTGAAGCTATAGGAAAGTCAAAAATTTCAAAAGTAAATATCAAGAATAATCTTATTCACGACGGAGAAGCTGTTCAACGCGCCATTGGCATGAACAAAGATTTGATTTCAATTAACTTCGATTATAATGATATAGATTATAAAACTTCGAATGATATTAACAGGTTACTTACAAATAACATCAAAATGATCAAAGAACAACGAGAAAATAATTACCAGAAGGTAGTAATTGACCTAAGAAATACACTTAATGAGCTCCACGACTCTCGCGAAAAAATTATTGAAGAAAGAAGATATGGAAAGCTTCTTGACGAACAACTGGCTGATGCTACCAAGCAAAACAATGAAAAATCTGAATCAAGAGCTAAAAATGTGGCCGAACTTACAAATAAACTGGCACAAGTAACAAATGAATTACAAAAATTTGTTGATGATAGTAGAATGAATCAGGATTTAATGCAAACTGAAAGTGCAAATATAGAAGTCTCAGTTCAGAAGCTTGAACAGCAATTTAAGACTGAAACTGATACATTTAAGACTGTATCTAAAGCTTTGAGCGAACTTGAAGCAAGAATTGATGGTGCAAATACTCAATGCAACATGGACTTGCAACTACTTAAGATGACCAAAGAAGATCTTAAAAAGAGATATCTTGATGCACAATTTAAGATCCAAGAAAGGTTCAAAGAACTCCATCCCCAGGCCATGAAAGCATCTATCTCTACAAGACCGTCTAGATCTAGAATTAGCCAAAATGATAAAAAATAATCGGGATAATTTCCAAAATGTTTTGACTTTTGTTTTTGTTTTGATTTGTTATTAAATATTATTGTTAACAATGAATACATTATATTTTCTAAAACGATTCATCTTTTCAAAAAGTGTATCTACCCTCACCATCAATATTCGATCAAATTTCTTTCGTATTCTTGATTTCAACAACAAACTGCTAGATATTCTCCTCTTAATATATGATATTGATTAGAAATTGGAGTAACTTTACCACTTTGCAAAAAAAAATCTTTCGATGAGTCAAGATCTTACACTTGATATCGATTACATTGCTAACAACATTCAAACATACATTGACCAAGAGAACTTCTTTGATATCATTGATAAAGATGTCATTCCTCAGGTTTTAGAAAAAGTAAATCTAAAATCTAAGGATTTCAACACTCTTTTTTTCTCAAGGCAAATCAAAATATAGTACGTATGAACTATATTCTTTTGCTCGGAAATGCAATATTTTGATTGATTCATTCGAAGATGCGATTAACGTTCTTAACAGCTACAAAAATAACCTCAAACTTAAATCTACATGTTCTTTAATTGATTACCTTAAGAAAAACAACGAAAAAATTAATTCAGATTCAAAAGAAATCACACAATTAAAATCTGAAATTCAAAACTTCAAATCAAAGATAGCTACAATGGAAAATGATATCAATCAATACAAAAACGAAATATCTTCTCTCAATAACAAAAACAGTCAATTAAATCAATCTATCAATGAATTTGCAAAAATTTCTGAATTGCGAAATTCAAATGATTTTGATTCAGTTTACAATTTCCTTAAAGAACTTTCAGATAAAGATGATAAATTGAATATGTCTATTTCATGTGCAGATGGATTAAGTGAAAAGAGAGATTCTGATCAAAATACTCCACTTATTATGGCATGTTTTAATGGAAATCTTCAATTAACAAAATCTCTTATTGAAGGAGGTTGTGATAGAAATGCAGTTAATAAATTCGGAAACAATTGTTTAATTGAAGCATCTGCAAATGTACATTTTGAAATTGTAAAATATTTAATTGGAGTTGGTTTTGATAAAAATTGGCGAAATAAAGATGGATTTAATGCAATTCTTTGTGCATCATCATACGGTCATCTTGAAACAGTTAAATATTTGATAAGTATTGGTTGTGATGTAAACTCTAAATCAAATGATAATGCAAATTGTATTTATTTTGCATCAAGTAATGGTCATCTTGAAACAGTTAAATACCTTGTTTCAGCTGGAGGAAATCCAAATGAGAATGATAAATACGGATGGTCTCCGATGGTTATAGCATCAAAAAATGGCCATCGTGAGATCGTGAAATATTTGTTGCAATGCAATATTAAATGATAAAATTTAATTGCTTATATTGATTTTTTTTATCATTTAATTTTAATGGAAGCATCAGATTCAATCATCCGAGGAAACTCATATCCATATTGATCTGATGCTACCATTAGACTCCAATAAACTATGCTTTGGAGTAGGTGACAAAAGTGCATACTCTTAAACAACCGTCGGATTTCCGGGTGAAATCGTGACACACTTTCGTCTTTCGTAGGCAGTGGTGGTTGTTACAAAAGGTAACTTCGAATGTAGCGTGAAATCTGCAAAAAAAATTCTGAAATTTGAATGGAGAACACAAAAATTGAATAGTTTACGTCAATAAAAAGAGAAAAATGAAGCCAATGTGTCTCGAACCTAGGACTTAGAGCAGCAATCCCACTGTTTATCACATTACACTACATGCATCTCTCACCTTAGTGAATGAGATCAACTATATGATAACTTTTTCCCCATTATATTCTTGTGGAAAAGTGACAAATAGCAACTTTGACCCTCTCTCCTATGCTTTATTCATTAATCATTAATGATTTACTCGATTTTATTTTGTGTCAAAAAGTTTCAACTCTAAACTGTATGACATCTCTCAAAAAGTTGAAGGTAGGTATGCCTTTTGACAGGCAGTTTATTATGTTGGAAAAGATCGAATTTCCTTTCTCACATATAAACTCGTTTTAATATACAAAGTCTCCTAATCGTACTTTTGCTTCAATGTTGAGTGAATATTCAAAAATTTGAAATAGGGATTTTCTGAAGGAATATGATTTTACTCTAATTGAATAAATTTATTATAAAACGCTTAATTTAAATTCATATCGACAATAGTCACCCAAAGTATTTACAATTCTAAAAATATTAGAGGAAAATTATAAATAAATAAATTTTAATCGACACCGGAATTTTGAGCATCTATTTCGCGTTGTAATTTCTCAGCTTCTTCCTTAGATGGGAGATTCTCTGGTCCAAGTAAGATTGCTCCAATTCTAAGAGTCAATTCTTGGCATCTTTCATCTTTTTCTTGAGCTTGGACTTCTCTCATCACGAATACGACGTGGTGCTGAATCAGATGTTGTTTACCAACTTCTGACTGTGTAAGAAGCATCAGTGTTTCAAGGAGATTGCGTCTATTTTCTGTAACTTGTTCTAAGCCTGGGAATGAAACGCCAGGGAACGCTTGTTGTAACATTTCGAATGCTGTGATATTATCTTCAATTGATGGTGGAACGAGTGGTCTGATGATATGTTTGAGAATGTTTGCCTCTTCGAGGAGGAATTGATGGCGGGTATTATCGAAACAAAGATTCCTGATAACGCCAATGATGCCTTGCTTACGGATTGGGTTATTTGATGACATAGATTCGAGGAATGATGGCATGAAGAATTTAGGATTCTCATAAAAGATCTCACGACCTTCTTTGACGAGGGTTGCGTTCATTAAAACCATAGCTGCGTATTCATATTCGTCATTGATTGTTGTAGACGCTTTAATTGGAAGACCTTTGAGCATTTCTGTCTGTGGAATTGCGTATTCAGCTGGTGGAGTAGCAAAGCGGATTGCTAATCTCAATAATCTTTGACCTTTTAATTCTGGGTCTTTAAGATCAAGTAAATCAAGAGTACCTTGATGTTCAGTTGTAATGTTTGTCAAAAGCATTAAACGATAGTTGACATTTGATGGAATTGCAGCAATTGAAGCTTCAAGAAGACGAGTAACGCCGCCAAAGGAAATAATTTGACGAATTGCTTCATTGTACTTTGATGTCATATCAATGAGAGCAATTAAAGCGTTAGCAGATACTTCAATGTTTGTATGTGATGTTAATTTAAGAAGTTCTGGAATGACAGCTGGAATATTTTGGCCTTGGCAAAGCTTCGTAGCTTCGACAAGTACTCTTTCGTCATTAGATGTGAGATATCCTCTAAGTTGAGTGATTACTTGATCCATATTCAAAAAAGGAAAAGGACTAAAATTTTGAGAAATTTTGTTTGGCCAAAATCTCATAAAATCTGTGTCCATTCAATTGGAAAATCGGGATAGTTTATCAAAAACATGAATATTTCTGTTAAAGATTTCACGTAAAAATTGATGTGTCTACTTTCCATTCAAAATATCTGTCACTTTTTTGGAGCTTCCAAATAAACATTTCTATTCTATGCACTATCTTTTGTTCTATATTACTAAAGTCTGATTTGATTTTATTATATTGTCGTTATACAACTTAGTTTGATAATTTGTTTTGCATAAGAATGCAAGCAAAATGAATTAGTTGTTGTAATTTAAATATATAAAAATTCAAGAATATATGATATATGTGGGATATATTGGAATCATTCATCAGACCCATAAACGTGTAATTGCATTGCAAAGAATTATTTATTCAAATTCAAAATTATTAAAAATAAGTTATTTATAGAATGGTATAATTAAAACCGTTTTTAACAATTAAAACAATTAATAACAATATCAACTTTTTCCCGATTGATGAATTTCATTAGAAATTCTCTTCTGTAAAAGTTTGTTTTTTTCTAATGATAAATACAATATGTTATACCTTTCTAATGGAGAGTTTTCCTGAGGTAATATCAAGTCCGCGGAGTAATTTATATTTCAATATTGGTAATTTAACAGCATAAGTACATTTTCTTTTATAGGAAATATTTTTCTCGTCAGATAGGGCAACATCTAAATAGGATTCCTCTCCATCTTTGTAAACTTCAGTTGAATTTCTAAAATCATTCAAATATTCTCCACCAAATAGAATAGCTTCCGTTGAACTATATCTACAAACTACGGTGAAGTTGTATTTAAATTTGTTCCTAAGTAAATAAGGATTGTATAATAATGTTTGAAATGCAACGTATTTGGGTGAAATTTCTTTGAACAACCCATGTTCTTCAAGTTTTTCGTTTGTAAATATATTTTCTTCTTTTGATAAGACTAAATCAGGATCTAAAATTAACAAACTGCACTGATTCTGAGGTTCAACTAGTTGTATTCTATTTTTGAATTCTAGAATTTCTGGAAATTCGCTTAGATTAGAATTTTTGATTAAATCTTGGGTTGGATAGCATTTAAAAGCAAAGAAACAGCGTTTTTCTTTGGCGTCAATAAAAGCGCATTTAACAAAAGAATTCTCATTCTCGAATTCGCTGCTCCACTTGGAAACATCAACATCTTCCAAAAATGCTCCAATCATTTTGACTTCAGAATATAACTCACTACGATAAGCATATTATTACAATGGATATTAAACAACAGGAAAATATATATTAAGTCCCTTAATCAATCAAATTTCTTACAATTTTTTTCGAAAAAAGCTTTGTGTTTTAAAATTTTTGCTAAATTGTATTGTAAACATCTTATAGATACTAACTCTTCTAATTATATTGTGTTTTTATTTAAAAATTTTTAATAAACGTGCACTTCAACAAAATTACCTCCCCATCCTTTACCGAAGCTATTGAAGCGGCAAGAGACCACTTGACCTGCTTTATTTGTATGGAAAGCTCTAGACAATCAGTAATGATGCACTGCTGTCAAAAAATTGCGTGCAAAAGTTGCGTTGACGAATGGTTTTCAAAGAATCAAACATGCCCTTACTGTAGAGAAAACTTTAAAGACCCAACAATCCCTAAATATACCGACGTATCATGGCTCGATTGCGTTTCTGAGATTATTAATGTCTATTCCTTGACTGCAGATCAAGAAACCATTTGTCCTCTACATTCAAAGCAATACGAATACATTTGTCAAGATTGCAATCAGTATATATGCGCTGGATGTCTTTTTGATATGATTACTGGCGCTTCAAATAAACATAAAAACCATAAATTAATTTCAATTCAAGAAGAATTCTCCAAAATCAAGCAAAAGATTATTCAGAAGATGCCAGCAATCGTTCAGTATTTGGATAAGTTAAAAGAATACGCTTTAGATTTACGTCAAAATTCACGGGATTTAAACGGAGACAAAGATGAAATAAACGGAGATATGGCCGAAAAATTCAATGTAATAATCAAACTTGTTAAAAACGAGTTTCAGCAAAGGGATGAAATTTTAACAAGACTTAAAGCTCTTGGCGCCAATGCAATTAATGATCTTAATGAAGAGATCAAAGCAGCTAAAGCCCAGCTTTCAAATGGCACTGCAGCATCAATTACTGAAGCATTGAACAATCTTAAAGCTGTCGAGCGAAAGAACGAAAAATTCAAGAACATTGCAAGTACTACTTTACTTAAAAATCCACTCCTACCCGATTATCACACGTTTGAGATCAGAATACCCAATTTCATCGAAATTAAAAACAAATACGAATTATTACCACAAGATGAAGTTAGATACATTTATTCTAAGAAAATACCATGCTATGGCAATAAATGGCGTGCTAAAATCTATCCAAATGGAAATGGAAACGGACTTGGAACTCATTTATCATTTTTTGTTGAACTTCTTTCAGGTCCTGTTGAATTAACACCATATCAATACAGAGTTGAAGTTATTCCAACAAACCCAGGTGCTGCACAAATCTGGAAACAATATTCTTCCGATTATATCTCGACAGATTCTTGGGGATGGAATAAAGCTGCTTCTTTGTCTACAATTACAACTCCTGATTATATAGATAAGAATGAAACATTAACTTTGCAGTTAAGTATCAGAGCTTGTGCAAGATATCAAGAATGTGCAGACATGAAAGCTTTGATTGACAGAAAGAGACAGAAAATAAAGGCTTTGAAAGAGCTTTTGAAGCGAAATGAAGTTTCAACAGATAAAGTCGAAACAGAAGAAGATGAAGAAGATGGTGAGTAACTATTATTATTTATTATTTTGTTTACTAAAGCATATTTATTTTTGAACAATATTTTACTTTAATCCAATACTCAGAATGAAATATGTTTGATATAAATATACGACAAATCGTGCACTGCAAATGAGGATCAGAAGCTAGTCGTTTTCCATCAAGATGTAAAGGTTTACACACGAAGATTATGATTAATAATATGATATGACCATATATTATCAGTAAACCACTAAAGTGAATTATTATCATTAAAGGTTATCTTAAAATGAGGTCTAACTTTTTTCTTAGTGCTCAATAACTTGACGTTATTAGATAAAATTGATTTCTCTCTACCCGTAGATGATTTACATATTCGTGAGTCACTCTTTAATATCGAATTTATGAGTTTTTATAAATAATTGGAAAATTATTCGAAATTTCATTTTTAGAAAATGCAGATTGATTCCAAGTAAGATTCGTTATAAATCATTGCCAATAAACGGCGCTGATAGTTGAATGAAAAATGATTTCTTTAAGTTTTAAGTACATTTTAATCAATACTCTACATAATATCAACAAAATACGATTTCCTAATCAATAATATCAAAAGCAAGAAGTAATTTTGATTCCAATCAACTGAATATATAACAAACATTGTATTTATGCAGAATTTTCGATTGGCTTTGGATTTGGATAAATGCATATAACGTTATCACCGCGCAAAAACAATCTATTAATTCTTCTTTGAATTGGAGCTGCTGCTGGCTGACCAGGCTTTGCAGGAGTAGGAGTAATTTCAATAACATGTTCTAAAATCATATTCCAGTGCCTATCAACTGCTTTAATGTAACCGTATAATTTTCTGTTACTTCTGAGTGCAATTAATAATGGTTCTTTATCATAAACAGCCTTAACTATAGGAGCCATTGGTCCTGTTTGTAGATTTGTCATTTCGCTTGGTTCCATAGAATCCTCTGGTTGTGGATCTTCAGTCATCCTAAAAAGTAAAAAAAAAATTATATGGCACAATATCGATATTTTAATATACAATACCACTAAGGGAAAAAATTTAAATCTAATAAATTTCACTCCAAAAACACCATACTATAGTAAAATCAAATAATATCTTAGCAAAGATCAAAACAAGAAGCCGCAATTGCGATACTTTGTGAATCCATATCTTTGCAATGATATTGAGTGGCAGAAATAATTAAATATATTGATTTTAATCAAAATAAGAGATTATCAATTGTGATTTGGACAATGCATGTAAAAGGATATATCAAATATATTTTTGAACTCTCAACATTTGAAATCATTAAATATAATTAATTTTGATTTTTTGATTATTCACAATAATAAATATTTTATCTATCTAAATGTCTTGAAGTTATGATAAATGTTATGACAAAAGATAATAAAAGAAAACAAAACTTTATATCATATATAAACACAAATATATCAAGCGGGAGCTTGTCTATTAACAAACGCATATACAACAAAGAAAAGAGAAGCAATTCCACTAACAGCAGAAACAGATATTCCAAAAATCAAAGAAGCAAGGAAACTCCTTGCAATCATTGATATTGTTGGCACAATAAATGTTGAATCCATCTTTGTCATGATAGGAGATAAACTTCTCATGAACATAAAAAGAGATGACATCAAAGGAGCTTTCAAAGACGGCCACCACCAGTTGTAATCTTCCTTAGTAAGCCTAATATACGTAGTCAGCATTGATAAACATGATGCTGTAAGTAGAGATGCAGTTATTGAACCAAGAATTGCAATCCACAGTCTCCAAATCGCATAAGGAACCCACATAAGCTTAACAACCAGGTCAAAAACAGGAATCAAAGGTAAAAATATGGCAAAACCGACTAATAGATCTTTGATTTCTTCAGAAAAGAAAGGCTGCGGTTTTATCTCGCGTGGGAAAGCCGAACAATCCGCAATACCTTTGAATCTGTGGAAAACCATGCATAAAATCGATCCTATCGCTCCATTAAAAATACTTATCAGACAACCAATGAAAATAAGGAAGAACTTATTAACAGTGATGAAAGCCGTACTCATTGGTTTGCCTGTAAGCGTACAATCCAATAAAACAAACAAAGCAAAAGTAGATAAATGAGCATATAAACTTCCCTTGAGAATTGTGAACTTCTTCGTGTTGGCACCTGTCGATGCATAAATGTATTGCATCAAATAACCTTCTGCAATTGATAAAACAAGGTATGACCATATACCAATATTTACCAAAAGGGAAGGATTGGCAGGAGATGTGATATGGAGCACGCAAGGTATAATAACGGACAAAATAACTAATACTAAATGTATTCCATGAGCTATAAAAGCTGACCAAATGAGAGGATGACTTGGAGGACGAAAAACATCGTTTCTAAGGGCTTTCCAACCTGTAACTGTGGATGCTGTAGCGGACTGTTGGCGTATATATTGTAAAAAGAAGATATAGAAAAGTAAAGATGCAAGAAAAACGCCAATAATAACATTGATAATAAATGCCCACTTAATAGAATGGGTAAAGCTGTTAGCAACTGTTAGTTTCCATCTATCATTGGGTTTTTCATCAACGTAATCGAAGTTTATTGAGTATGTCCAGAAAAATTCTGTTGTATTCTCAATTGAATCGGGATAATCGAATGTACATGGAGGAGGATTAGGTTGACTGATCGGTATAAGCGAAATACCCATAATGTAGTTAATACCAAGTGCAAAATCTTTGAAAAGATGAACGGTTATATTAAGATGAGTGGAAATGTAATGTGCATTTGCTGTAAGATTATGAGGGATGTTCGGTGGTTCTCTAAATCCTATGTCAACACCATATATATTCTGACTAACTCCTTCTGTTGTTGAAACATCAACATAAGCAGGAAGAGAATCAGTATAATAGCGAATTTTGTAATGGTTATCGATTAGGTAATAAAGTAACTCTTTTTGCTCTTGCGTATATTTCCTTTTGCATATTAATTTACACTTAATTGATTTGTGCATATTAAACTTGTATGGTGTTGATGTTATTTGCTGGCCAATAATTTGATCTGTTAAACCATGTGTTACAGTTAAATCATTTGGAAGGCAAAATAGATCGCCAATTGAGTACGGAAGTGGATGTGAAACTTTGGAACTAACCAAACTTCCTGCAAACATTTCAAATGGATAGTTTTCCATCAATTGATCTGGTGGTGGATCCAATAAATAACATAATGATGCCTGAAATAAATAAAAAATCATATGAAATTTGTCACTTTTTTATTTCTCATTATTGATACGATTCAAGGCAAGAGAAATGAAACAGACAAAAATATATTGCACACTCATTCTTATAAGTAATCGCAAAAGGTGTTTATATGATTTAATCGTATGTGATTTTAAAATGCAACAAGCTATAATCCATTTAACGAATACGATCCATATTCACTCGAGCAAACATTTATAGGAGCAACAAATTCAACTGCATGAGAAAATTCAAATAATCATATATTTTAATTTAAAAATAAACTCCCTTTCCTTCGTAAAGTCTCTGATTCAAATTTTTGATAGAAGTACTCTCAATATTGAGGCAGAAAAACGATAGAATGAATTTACGAAGGAAAATGGGTTTAAAATAAAATAATAATAAAAATAGCAGTAAATGAATGAAGATGCCCCAATTAAGATTCTCTGAATATGCACACCTCTTACAGAACCAACCAGGTATTTCAGCGAATTGGACACTTCCTCCAAATTCCAAGCTTTGATTTTTTTAAAAAATTAATTTAAGGGTGCGCCCGGAAGGATCATGTAAACTTCAGAATTTAGAACCTTAATTTTTAAGCAATTACTTGGTACCTAAATAGGTAGTAAAACTCTAAAAATATCAAAAAGTACAACTTGGCTCCATAATAATCCTGTCATGGTGGCAGTTTGTATTCCCTAGTATTTTCCTCTTGAATCTCTTTTTCTGTCGAAATTAAATTCAAATCTCAGAAGTAGAAGTGAATAATCGACTTATTGCTGCTATTATACGAATAAACAAATCCATTATATTATTTTTATTTACATAATATCTGTTTGAAGTTCATAATTCTATAAATTTTTCTTCAAAAACATTACAATCTTGATAGTTTTGATACTGTTTAATAGGTTTTTGGCACCTTATTTAGTAATTACAACGTATCGAGTCGATCTGAACTTAATTTTCGGAAATTTAAAATATTTATCATAAGTAAAATCTGATTTGAAATTTATGTTTAATTACTATATTTTGCATAATCAAAAAAAAAAAAAAAAAAAAAAAAAAAAAAAAGGTAGTGGGGCTTCCAGGCACTTCGTGCCTTCTAGCCCTGAAGATGTTTAGTATAAATGAAGTCTTAGAGGACAAACATGACTATGAGTTTTGATATGACAAGATAGAATATGAGAGAGGTCCTATAAACCGGAGAAAGTGTTATATAAACATCTGTCATATTACTCAGAATATTATACAGAATTCAATAAAAATATATTTTAGGTGAAGAGGTGAGATTTCACCTGTTTTTTCACCTCATTTTTCACCTCTTGAATTTTCATGAATTTCTTCGTAAATGTTTTGTCAAGACTTCTTCGTAAATGTTTTGTCAAGACTTCTTCTTCGTAAATGTTTTGTCAAGACTTCTTCGTAAAGACTTTGTCAAGATTTCATCGTAAAGACTTTGTCAAAACTTCATCGTAAAGACTTTGTCAAAACTTCATCGTAAAGACTTTGTCAAAACTTCATCGTAAAGACTTTGTCAAACATGAACGTAAATGTTTTGTCAAGACTTCTTCGTAAAATCAGACAAAAATATATTTTAGGTGAAGAGGTGAGATTTCACCTCTTTTTTCACCTCTTTTTTCACCCTCTTGAATTTTCATGAATTTTACACCAAAAATATATTTTAGGTGAAGAGGTGAGATTTCACCTCTTTTTTCACCTCTTTTTTCACCTCTTGAATTTTCATGAAATTTACACCAAAAATATACTACTAGGGTCATTTACGAAGAAATCTCAACAAAGTCTTTACGAAGAAATCTTGACAAAGTCTTTACGAAGAAATCTCAACAAAGTCTTTACGATGAAATCTTGACAAAGTCTTTACGAAGAAATCTCAACAAAGTCTTTACGAAGAAATCTCAACAAAACATAGACAAGAAAGTTCATGAGAAATTAGATGAAGAAGTCTTAACAAAGTCTTTACGAAGAAATTCATGAAAATTCAAGAGGTGAAAAATGAGGTGAAAAAACAGGTGAAATCTCACCTCTTCACCTAAAATATATTTTTGGGTCATTTACGAAGAAATCTCAACAAAGTCTTTACGAAGAAGTCTTAACAAAGTCTTTACGAAGAAATTCATGAAAATTCAAGAGGGTGAAAAAAGAGGTGAAAAAAGAGGTGAAATCTCACCTCTTCACCTAAAATATATTTTTGGGTCATTTACACTCATTTACGAAGAAATCTCAACAAAGTCTTTACGAAGAAGTCACAATAAAACATCTGTCAAAAACCGCTTTTTAACTTCACTTAAAATGCCACGTAAGCTACGTAAGAATATACGTAAGAGAAGAGAGCATTGAAACATCCAATAGTAAAACTGACACCACAACAACAGTTGCAACAACAAATGCTGAATGACCCCACTATGTTGCAACAAATGTCAAGCAATCCTATGCTTTTAAACCGAGTTCTTGGTGCACAGAGTGGAGGTTTAAGAGCGGCACTTTTAGCGAAAATGGCAGGCTATGGTGGAGCTGCAGACGGAACAGCCTATAACCCTCAAAGTCAAATGAATTTGAGTTCACTCAAAAATCAAATAGCAGATGTCAAAAAGTCAAACATAGACATACAGAAGCAAATAGGTGAAAACGAAAAGAAACTAGAATATGACAGACACACAAAGAAACTCAATGAGTTAAACGTAGAGAAAAGAAGAAAGAAGAACAACTGAAAGAACTAAGTACAGAGGAATATGCGAAAAAAGTGTCAGAAAAAGCAGCAGAAGTAGCAAAAATGGAACAAGATGTCATAAATTTGAAAAACCATACTACTCAATATAATACTGAAAGATGAAGAGATAAAACAAAAGCCCTGAAGACATATATGGATAGCGATGAGTATAAAAAAGAAGTTGAAGCAAATGTAAAGGCAGAAAAACTTTTACAGTTGCAAAACCAAACCGTACAGTATGAAAACTTAGCACAAGAAAGTAAAAATAACGACGCGGCTATGCAAAAGGCAATGAAAAGCGCAGAATATATAAAAGCTAACAATGACTGGTTAGATGCCCAAGCCAACGCTAAAGCAGCCCAACTCATAGGGTCAATAAGGACAAAAATACAAGCGGATGAAGATAGTTCAAATGAAGCTTTAACAAATGCTGACTTTAAGAACGCTTTCGAAGCTCTTCATAGTAAGGTGAAACAAGTGAACGATTTCTCATCTGGAAAGAAACTGAAGTCTGAAGGTTTCGACAAAGAGTTAAAAGAAGTAGCACAAAATATGACGAAAATAACAGACGCAGCAACGAGACAGGCAGTTCAAAGTGCCTATGACGCCGTTAGAGCAACTGTTGTGAAAAGTCAAGAAAAAGAGTTACAACAGACCAAAACAGACCTAGTAAATGCTTTCTTAAGAACGAAAAGTCAGGTAGGACATTACGCTGCAGATGGAACATATGTGCCAGCTGGTGGAATTTATATACCACCAAACCCTCCAAGAGAAGCACCTGCACCAGGACTACCTAGAACATTTACATCGTCACATGGACACAGACACAGGCATGCACAACAACCAACACAACAACCACCTCCACAACCAGCACAGCAACCAACAGTTCAAAATCCAGCACAACAACCAACACAACAACCAACAGTTCAAAACCCTGCACAACAACAACCACAAACAGAACAAGGACATAAAAGAAGTAGAGAACAAGGAAACCAAGAATTCTTAAAAATGCTTAAAGAAGAGTGTGGTTTCCCAGATACTGTTGACTTTAGTGACAGATATAAAGAAGCTATTGGAAAGTTCAAGATGGAAATACTGACCCGAACCTATTTAGCTTTATGGCAGCACCAAAGGGATATAATTTCAAACCTGGAAAATACAAGCTCGCTAAGGATATTATAATAGCATATCATCCAAATGACATGGATGAATTTACTCCGAGATATTTGATGTCAGAGCTAAATGACAATTCAACTTTCGTCATGAAACGCGTAAAAAATAGAGACGGAACGAAAAACAAAAGCTTATGAATGCGGATGACGTAGATAGGGAAATTGTTAAAAACGGTCTCGGAATATATGAAATGCCAGCAGATGAGGTACAAGAAACTCCACAGGAAGAAATAGTTCAGATACAACCAGACATGGAAGAAATAGTTCAGCAACAACAGCTAGAAGAGCCTGAAGGAAACGAACAAGTCACTCCTTTGGAAACTAACCTCACAGAACTAGATGAAGATTTGGAACACAGCCGAAAAATCTTGACCCTCAACAAGAGTATGCGGAGAATATGGAATATTTCCAAGAGTCTAAAAAAAATTCGGCTGACATAGTAGAAGAATATCGAAAAATGTTTGCCGACATACAAAAGACTCCAACACCAGATGAAAATATCCAGCATAGAATGGAAGAACTGAAAAAAAATGTACACAAATACAACAACCCTTTTTACTTACGAGCATTTAACGTTCAATCTTCGGATGAACTCGGTGAAAATAAAAGTTAAATTTCAAGAAAACATATAGAAATGAAACATTGTTTAAAGTTCATTCAGAACCTAACCAAGATGGAAACAAACCTACTTTTGTTTCTGCAGACGATGGAACTACAATGAGATGGGGTCATAAAGCTAACCCGGATAGGTGTTCATAAACTTACAAACCTCAATTCAAGAAGTTGTAGACGCAATGGAAGTCAATGTGAACCAGATATAGCTGGTATTTTAAGCGCGGCTTTAATGCCATTGAAAGATATGAAAGATGCAGATATTTTGGACCAGTATGAAATGAACATGGCTGATGGAAATATAACACCTGACGTTCTAGAACATTTATCTCAAAGAACTACACAGAACCATAGAGATGGTATATTTGGTGAAGAGTTTAGAAAGAAAGTTAGGGAGAGAGAAGGAAGAGAACCTATTGTACATGACCTTGCAAACGAAAGTTTACAAAATGTCATAAAAACTTACTTTGCAGACAATGAACTGAGAAGGGATGAATATTTAAGAAAACTCAAATGGACAGTACCAATGAAATGTTAGTATTGAAAAACATGTTCCTTGACAAAATAAAACCAACTACAGAAATAAATGACGCAAGACTGAAACATTGGGTAGAAGCTTTCCCATTCACAAAAGATATAGTTGGTAACATGGAAAGAAAAACCAAATGGCTACAAAAACATATATTTGGAAACGAGCATATTCCATATGGACAGGCACTGTTTGAAGAGCTTGAACCGGAAACTCAGGACAGAGTCATGCAAACAATACGCGAAGACTCAAATACAGACTATGACAAACTCTTTCTAGGATATAGGTTACCTGAGATGGGCGACCAGAGCCAAAAGGCAAAAAGGACATGGGAAATTTGCAACATACTAGATGAACATAATGCAAAGATGCAACACTTCAAGCAGAGGGCAATGAAGGAAAAAGAAGAGTTAAAAACTCAGTCAGGAAGAAAGTAAAGCTTGGTCCACGTGGGTTCTATTATGACATATAAATCCAACTATTCTATATTTTTACTCATATGAAATGTACGCCGCTCAGAATATAACGCCAACAGTTTTGGATGCTATGAATGGAAATGTTTCCGAATGGTATAACGAATGCGACAATGCCATTAGAAGGTCAGAAATAGTTCCTGGAAACTTACGAATATACAACTGCTGTTTCTTATGGAAACGTAGTGAGTTTGGAGAAGGTTCTTCAACAACAGTAGATATTGCTTGCGACAGGTTTCATATTATTTCTATTGACAACTCTTTCTTATACGTGGAACAAGACATTGAAATAAAACCTTCTGCCAAGTTGTCTGACAAGAAAGGTTGCAATGAATTTTCTATGTCGGATACCAATATGCTCCAGAAGTTTTCATGGGATATAAGATATATTCTAACTCTGACTTAGTTCAAACAGTAACATGGGCAAACTATGAATGGTTCGCTTTGAGAAACTCAGTACAACCACAAGCTAGAGAACAAACAGACCAGTATGCAACTATTGAGAAAATAAGAAGACTTGACCCTAACGTTCCAGGAGTTTATGTTGACCTTTCTGGACAAAATGCAGCAGCAGTAACCAAAGTAAAACTGAAACTTAGAGTTCCTTTGTCATCTTTCCTCATCTTCAGGTTTTTAAGATACTTGCCAAACTGGGCAGAAAAATTTCTATCGAACTTACTCCAAGCAAAAATAACTTAGTCATTCACCAACACAAGACCCATTCACTCTTACAGACGTAAAGGGAGCAAATCAAACGTCATTCGCCGACTTTTGCAAAGACAAAGTTGACTTAGACTTTGGTTTCTCAAACTTCAAAACTGAAGTAAACTATTATTTCAATGCTGCTGGAACTGCTTGGGACCCAGTTAAGTTCACATGCGAACAGTTTGAAATGCAAGAGAATAGAAAGCAGACTTGCCGTTTTATATGTTGGACCCAGATATTTCAAATGCTTTAGCTGCCAAATATATTGCAGTTCCACTTATGTTCCCTATACACCAAATATCTGTCAAAGACTTGCAGGTGAAGTTGGAAACCAAAGTGCTGACCCAGGTGCAAGAACAGATATTGCTTTAACAACTGCAATGAAACATGCAGATACTATGTTTGTACTGTTCAGACGAACTATAAATGACTATTCTTGCTTCTACAACCCTGGATTAAATACCATATAAACATAAGATGGCAAAATATACCAAGAGAAGAATATTCTACAGTTGAAGATATGAGGTCATACAACTTGACATTAGATGCTATGAACTACTTAACAACAACTTCACAACAACCATTAACCCTGAAATGCAAAAGTTCTATTATGCCATATGTAAAGTATGGACTCATACAGGAGGTCAAAAAACTCAATATACAAATGGAGACCGTTCAAACTTTTGGCTTGGCATTCCATTTGCTGACTCAGAAGACTTTATGGGTGGTATTTCAACTGTTGGTACAGTTCAAATACAAATATACTGGTGACAGAGACGGTCCAAATGAATTGAAAGCAAAGAAGTTTACAAAACCAATAGCACTTTTCACGGAAGATGCTCTTTTGAAGATTCGTTCGATGAAACCTGCTGGGGCTCCTCAGATTGGCATAACGACAGCTTCCATCGAGCAGATTTTGGCAGCCAGGTAGTAAGTTTTCTTGAACTGACTTCTCTCCGTCAAATATTGACAGTACGCCAGTTTTGACATATAAATTGTAAGATAAACTTACCTTTAGAAATATCTGTAAGTTTTGTTGTTATATTTTTCAACGTCAAGAACTTTCACCACCATTTCAGTGTATAACCAACTTTCTTTGCTTTGGAAATATTTTGGTTCAGCAAATATTGCTATTCTATAACATTTACCATTGTTTGTATAAAGAACTATTCTATCAATGAACTTTTGTATTGTTTGTGTGTGTAACTTTGTTCTGCTTCAATTCGAAGAGATACTCGAATACGTCCATCTTTTTATTCTAAGTAAAATGTCATTTTCCGAAAAATAGAAGCGTAAGTGTTTCAAAAGGTTTAATGGCGGTGGCAGATGTGAAGTTAAATTCACACACTCAAACAAACAGTCAAAGTGTTGTTGTCAATGTCAAAGAAAGAGATGTTGAAGTGGGGAAACCATACGAAGACCAAGATGGTATAACAATAGTTCCTGTAAAAGAACAACCAACATACCCTGAAGTTAGCAGAGACTTAAGTTCTGTTGCAGATATTCGAAACGACTACCAACAACTTAAAGACAAACTTAAAACTCAGGAGAAGATTTGTCAGGCTTTGGGTATAATGTTAAACTTGGTCGAACACAACCCTGTAAAAGTGAACTCATATGTCATTGCACCTCATGAAGTCTTGAAAGAACTATGAAACTTTTGACAGAGGCAGACGATATAAACATCAAAGAAATAGAACCCGACATTAGTTGCTGTGGTGTTTCATATAATGTCATTGACAAGATATACGTTATGAAAGGAGGTGAAACGTTGAACTTAAAATATAGTTTCCCAGACGTCATAAAATATATTGACGACCACAACATTTCATTAAAATTTACTTGCTAAGTAAATGGCAGAAGACATAGTGGTTTATACTATTACGACTAAAAACCCTGAGTCATATAATTCTATAACAACAAACTTACAAAGTCCTCAAGGACGATATTGTAAACTGACCTTAAACACGATGACGACTAAAGCCTGTTTTGCTCTTTTGACACCAGAAGACTTTGTTGTTGTGAATGGTAAAAAATACTTCTTTGAAGATACTTACTCAGATATACCACCAACAGGTTTTGTTGACTTATTTAATACTTTAAGGACGGATGTAACATGTGCTGCAACTAGAGCAGGTTTCATTATGTTTGGATGTCCGACTGAGTTTAGTATAAACGATATGAGCTATAATACAAAACTTATATCTGGTTTTTACTACCAACAGTTTCCTATAACAGGAAAAGGTGTCATACAAGGAATGTCTGTTCCATTGACTTTAAGTACACCTATTTTATATATTGTTTCAAACTTAGGTTCAAAGTGCTATTCGAATGTCGACAGAAACTACTATGACCAAAAGATACTCATGCGTATAAACAACACTTTCTCTGCTGGTTTGCCTATTGTTCATTCGAATGCAGAGTTTTCAGCTTTAGTAAACTCAAACACTTTAGCAAACATAAACTTAACCTTAGTCGACGCAAACTTTGTTCCTGTAAAACTTTTATGTCCTATGTATTTGTCAATGACGGCAGAAAGTTTCGAATTGGAAGATGCAACTGGTGAAAGTATTGTACTACAAGAACAACTTCAACAACAAATAGCTCAAGAACAACAAATGCAACAAATGGAACAAATGGAACAAATGCAACAACAAAGTCAAGAATAAAAAAAATATTTTTTTTATTTTTATAAAAATGTACAGAATAGACGTTTCAGATTTTTATGACTTCCAAGCGTTCAGAAATATGTGTCCATTTCGAGACTATAACAAAGCAGTCGAGAATTTGAAACGTTTAGTCATTTATGTTGACTCTGCCCCAGAATGTTATGTCATGAAAGAATGGGATGTTGTCTTTAACAAACCAAGAGCAACAATAGTTTCAGAACAAGAATGTAGACAGAAACTTAAGAAAATAAAAGTCGTACAAGTTGGAATGAAGATGTTAGATGCTTGGGATATCTTATTGTCAAAGTTAGAAGATTTTTCAGTTCGAGGTATAAAGTTCTATACACCTTCTCCAAACTTCTATTCTATCTTCACTGGATATAAATACGAACAAGTAGAATGGAAAGAAAATATTATAGAAGCTTGGTTAGACCATGTCAAAGAAATTATATGCAATGGAAACGAAAGAGTCTATGAGTATATCTTATGTTGGTTTGCAAACATCTTACAACATCCAAGTGCTAAAAATGAAACTGCTCTCATTATAATTGGAAAACAAGGAACAGGTAAGAACACATTCTTTACAGATATCTTGTGCAAACTGTTAGAGGGCTATTCGAATCCGAATATGACAAACTTAGAAAACATCTGTGGCAAGTTTAACTCCTCAATAGAGAATATGAAACTTATAGTTTGCAATGAACTTCAAAGTATAGATACAACAAAAGTTTTGAACTCAGATGCTTTGAAGAGTCTTATAACAGACAAAGTTGGAGTTGTTGAAAGAAAGTATAAAGACCAAAGAGTTTGTGAAAATGTTGCAAACTTCATTATGGTTTCAAACAATTCTGTTCCGATGAAGTTAGAAAGTTCTGACAGAAGATATGTAGTTGTCAGAACGTCAGAAGCTCATATGCAAGATACAGAATATTTTGACGACTTAGCAGAAACTTTGACACCTAACTTTTACAACCACTTGTTCTCATATTTCATGACATTAGATATTTCTAAGTTCAATCCAAGACAAATTCCACATACCGAAGAAAGACAAACATTGTTAGAAGCAAACAAGAGTGTATATGAACTGTTTATAGATGAGACTAACTTTGAGTGTTTAGATGAAAGGTCATTGTACGATTCGTATAAACAATATTGTCAAGAGTATGGTTATATGGCAGCTTCTAAACGTACATTCTTGGCAAATGTCAAAAGTCTTTTAGATGTTCAGAACGGCGTATATACAAAGAAAAATTTTTCTGAGTAAATTTTATAAAAAATATATATTTTTATTTTATTTGAAATGTACGCTGAGTTTGTTGGAGAAGACCGTTGGGAAACTTGTTTGTTAGATGAGAAATATGAAATTCACTGTTGTGAGTCATTTGAAGTCAGAAAAAAAGAGACAAAAAGAGTTTTAAGCGAATGGGAGCAAAATAACGGATATGCTAGGATGAAGATGAGTGGAAAAAACTATTTTAAACATATTGTCATTGCAACTCATTTTATACCGAATCCTAACAATTTACCTTTTGTAGACCATATAAACCATATAAGAAATGACAATAGACTTGAAAACTTGCGTTGGGTTACTCGTTCTGAAAACAATAAGAACAAAGGCAAATTTGGAGATATAGTATTCGAATTTGTCGACGAACTAGAAGATGAAGCAATTGAAATTACAGACTATGGTAAGCATACGTTTGAGTTTTACTACTATAGCGAAGAACAAGACTCTTTCTACTTTTATACCGGCGTAAACTATAGAAAATTACAAGTATATTTTACTAAGGAAGGCTATGCTTATGTAAACGCTAGAGATACAGATGGAAAACGCGTTCAAATACGTCTTAACAAATTCAAGAAGCTATATGGCATACCATTTTAAAACGTTTTTTATAAAAAAATATTTTTTTTATCCGATAGAAAAGATGACGAAATATATTTCAGTCAACAAATATATGTCAGGACTTAAAGAAGAACTAGACCCATTCGCTTATTTGAATGTTTACTTCTACCATTTTGAAAAGTCTACATTTGACAAAGTTTGGAACATCGAACCCGTTAAGTTTGCTATTGTGACTAAAAATGGTGCGAAATTTGAAGACTTAGACATAGAAGGTTTGTTAGCAGTCAAAGAAAATTTTGACAGAAGGTTCTCAAACCTTAAAGAAGGCAAAGCATACAAACTTGTTATACCTTATGAACCAAAGAAAGCAGACGACTATGAATATTATGAGTCTAAGATAGTTGAAGTTCAAGGTAAATTGGGTAAAAAGATTTTAGAGTCTAAGCCAGTGTTTGCTCCTAAAGAGGAAGAGAACATTGACATTGACCCAGAAATGTTCTAAAAATAAAATTTTATTTTTACATGTCATATCTCACCTTCTCTGGAACTGGTTCAGGTTCTTTCTTCTCTTCTTCTACTTTCTTTTCTTTCTTTTCTCTCTTCTTCTTCTTCTCTGGTGGAGTTATGTCAAATTTGGCGCAACCATATTTATGTAAAAGGTCTTTGTCCTTTAATAGCTCTTCTATTCTGTTTTCTATTTCATCTTCAAGAACAGCGCATGTGTCTTCTTTGCATTCTAAGAACTTTTGTTGGACTTCATCTTTCCAATCGGCGTCATCTCTGTCAACAAGTCTGTCATTGACAAATTTTAAGACTGCTCTTTGTAATGTTTTATGGTTCTTGTCATATTCCCAGAAACAGAACTTTAGAACAAATTCACCTTTCTTGTTTACACTATGTAAGATTTTATGGTCGACAGAAGTTTTAGAGTCGAAAAGCTTGTCTCGAATATAGATAGCGAAATCGCTAGACATTTTCTAAAAGATAAAAATTTTAATTTTTCTAAAAATATGTTAGAAAAAAAGTTTGCTGACATTGACAAGAAATTTGAGAATGTTTTGAAGAAGAACAAGAGGAAGTTGGAAAATGCTCAGATAAAACCCATACATGACAAGTTCTTATTTGCTCAGAATGGTATAACAGGTCTAATTGCACCACCTGGGTCGGGTAAGACTTTCACTTATCTTAAAATGGCTGCACAACAACAAGAACTAGATGAGAAGAACCCATTCTATGAGTTAGTTGTCATTTGTAGTACTTCGGGTCAATTTGACCAAACCGTCAATTCGTTCAAAGATATTATAAAGAAGTCTAAGTTAGTATGTATAAAAGACTCTGAGTTGTTAGATTGGATAAAGAAGTACCAAAGAAGAGTTTTGAAGTACAATGCTATAAATGAGTATGTCAATTCGAAGTTTAAAGACCCAAATGAGGAAATGCAGAGAATATTAGAGAAGAAACACTTCAGAAACAAACAGAAAGAGATAGAATACATTTCGAAGAAATTGCAATCTTACGATTGGAAGACTTACCCTCACAGATGTCTTCTTATCTTAGATGACTTTGCTTCTCATCCTTTGTTAAAGAATAGAGAACAAGACATGTGTCGAATTCTTAAGAAGCTCAGACACTTTAACATCTCAGTCGTAATATGTGTACAGACAGCAAAGAGTTTAAGTAAGGATGTTAAAAGAATACTTACTGATATCATACTTTTCCCTGGATTGTCCGAAGACGATTTCATGGAACTTATGAAAGAGTCCATGGCAGGTAAGTTTGACAGACATGAACTATGGAGAAGTACAAAGTCATACAAGACCCTCATACTTCTTTCAGAATTCATATCTACGCAAACAAAGTTCAAATTGTAAAAAGTCAAGCTTGAAAAATAAAGAGTTCATTTACTCTTCCTCTTTGAAGTTGTCAAAATACTCTGTTATTTTTTCCTTTAACAATGGCAAATCTTCTTTGAATGTAAGTATTGTACAACCTTTCATATCATAGTGTGTTTGAGGTAACGTATCTTGAACTATCTGTTTAACATCTTCATTTGGTGTCATTGAAATCGGTAAGTTTTCGCGATAGAACCAATTTCTGTCAGATTTGTAAATCTTAGCAAGGTCGTAAAAGCTTTTGTTGTTTCTTCTGACTAAATGCAACATAACCATATCTCTGTCTTCTTCATTTTCCATCTCTTCAGTGTAAATCATATACTTATAGTTCTTTTCCTTTCCTTTTGGTACCGAACGTGGTATTCTTTTCTGTATGTTTTTGTCTTTTGCTTCAAGCTTGTTCTCTAGCTCTTCACGTTCTTGTCTATGAAGTTCGTCAAGAAGTCTGTAAATATACCAAGCGTAACGAGGTGAAGCCCACATTGCAACAGCATTTACAAGAAGTCTATGTACATACCAACCTCTCAAACCATTTGGCAAATTTTCACGATTTTCATAGAGTTTTGGCGACTGGGGTTTTTCTCCCACTCGCAATTTTTCACGATTTTCATAGAGTTTTGGCGACTGGGGTTTTTCTCCCACTCGCTGTTCTTCACGATTTTCAGAAAAAAGTCTGTCTCGCTGTGCTTCATTTAATAGTTCAATAGTGCTTTGGTTCCTAAACCAGTCTTTAGGAACCTTAGTATCTGGTGCAAAACATGCTGTCAAAATACTTTGCATTTGGTACATGTCATCTTTGACCGAACGAATGAGACGTAACTGTTTGTTAAACTGAACCCACTCGTATTCTTCACTTATGGCTTCATGAACGATAGCAGTTGTTGTGTTCTCTGTTGTTGACATATCTGTCTTTACATACAAAATAAAAAAATAAAAAAAAAATAAAATTAGCGTTATTTTCTATCTTGTATAAAAGACCAAAAATAAACGCTTTACATGTATTTTTCAGCAACTTCGTCAAATAATTTTATAGCTTTATCTATCTCATCTACTTCAAACGTTTCTTTACCTTTTATGGGAGCACCATACATTTTCTCAAACTTTTCAAGTAGTTCTGTTTCAGCAGCTCTCATATCGTTAACAAACGCAACCTTAACTCTATTGACTGTAGAGTCATATCTTTGAGTTATATTAAATGTTCTTCCTATCTTATATCTCTTTGTATTGAAGTCCTTCGGTTTCTGAACGATGTAAAGTAAGCCTTCACTGCAACGTTCAGTATCGAATGAACCATATGTTATGAAGTTATATCCAACAACTGGGTCAATCCAGAACAAAACTACTGGTATAAGACTTTTGTCGATGAGATATGCTCTTGTTCCATAGAATCTTACCGATATCATAAGCTCAGGATTTCTTGTCAAAATTTTCTGAGTTGAAGCATTTCTAACCCAGTCGTGGGATGTTTTCTTTTCAGATAGTGTTAGAATGTCTGACAAAGAATATTTGTTGTATTTCTTTGAGTATCTTACGTTTAAATCACCAATTCTAACCATTTTGGTGTCATTGTCTATCTTTCTAACTGTTTCAAACTCAATGTTTAACATTTCTGTTCTTACATACAAAATAAAAAAAATAAAAAAAATAAAAACTAACTTTTTTTTTCTGTCTTAAGGAAATTCATGAATTTTGTTGCTGAATTCAATAAAAATATATTTTAGGTGAAGAGGTGAGATTTCACCTCTTTTTTCACCTGTTTTTTCACCTCATGAATTTTCATGATTTCATCGTAAATGTTTTGTCAAAACTTCTTCGTAATGAGCGTAAATGACCCAAAAATATATTTTAGGTGAAGAGGTGAGATTTCACCTCTTTTTTCACCTGTTTTTTCACCTCAGTTATTTTATAAGCGTTTTACATGAATTGTATGATGTATATTTGAAATCCTAAACAATTTCGTAGCTTCTATTTCTTCTTTTAGTACATCGAATGTTTTAACTATGCCGAAGGTTTCTTTATACTTCTTCTTGACATCTGAAAGAAGGAAATCTTCTGCTGTTGGATAGTTTTTGTTCAGAAATTCTAACATGTCCATTTTATCTTCTGCTGGTTTTTCTGCTTCTTTCTTTAAATCTGCATAGTCGTTTCTCATTCTTTCTATCTCTTTGACGGAGTAGTTATATTTCCTCATCGCTGCCTTACATTTTGAACATTGCGGGTTCATTTTTGCGTTATACATTGAAATTTGACCTGCTAAAACAACTAAGGCGTCAATTGCTCTCTTCATCTCGAACATAGCGGGTTTTATTTGTTCGTTCCATACCTTACCCCTACTATCTTTATCTCTTATTTCCCAAACACATTTTGCAACTAACGAAACAAAGTTGTCGTAGGTCTTAAACTCCCCAGATTTATATATGTCAGAGATGTTCTTATATACCATATCGCAATCTTTGTCCATGACTTTGTGGTTGCAATGAAATCCAAGAAACTCATAGTTAACCTTTCGTATGAACTTCTTTATTTCTACTGAGTCAGTTGCTTTGACTTCTATTTCATCGAATTCTGGAATAGTGAGTTTTTGTTGTTGGATTTCAGGAAGTTTAGGTAGATGGTCAATAATATCCTGCATTTCATAAAGATACTGTTCATTTGTTTCATCTTTCGCAGTGCAATCTAAATCTCCTTGGAGAAGTTCTTGCTTTATCTTCTGGATTTCTGTTTCGAAAGTATATGAAGAAGGAATGAAGCTTTTCATCTCTACTAACATTGAAGTTGGGTTCATGACTAAAGAGTTTGGTGCTGTTGTTGCTAACATGTTCTTACAATAAAAATAAAAAAATATTTTTTTAAAAAAACCAACTTTATTTTTTATTTCGGGAAAATTCATGAGGTGAAAAAAGAGGTGAAAAAAGAGGTGAAATCTCACCTCTTCACCTAAAATATATTTTTGTCGAAAAAAATGGTTCATTTACTCACAATATTTTTGTACAAAACAACCCCAAGCTTTTAACCTCTCTTCTGCAGCTTCTAATGCTATCTTAGCGAGTTCATATTCTCTAAATTCTCTCTTTAAATCTTCTTGTTCCCATTGGTCTAGTTCGTATGGCGAGTCTCTATAACCAGAACATATCTCACGTTCATGTTCTATTTGTTTTTCATGCATTTTTCTAACTTCTTCTTCGAACAAAGGTTTAGCATTTTCTACTGTATCTTCAAGTTCTTCTTCATCTAACTTCTCATGAACTTTCTTGTCTATGGAATCCAAAATTTTTCCAACTGCTATACAATATTTTGGAGAAGCCCACATTGCTATATAGTTTACAAGTCTTGGGTCTACATACGTTCCTCTAACCTGTTTGATTTCATCAGGAATTCCTGCATGAACTGTGTATAAAAAGCAACCCGCGGAATTCCGCGGGTTGGTATATTCTTCACAAAATGCCTCAAAATACTCTTCCCAGGACTTATTTTCCAACAACCTTCTAAAGTCTTTCCTAAACTGCTGACACATCTTTGTTGCATTTATATAACCATCCTTGTCTCTACGTAAGACTTCAATACCGTTGTAAGTGCCTTTTGTGAATGTTTCGCCATTAGATTTGTTCGTGAACGTTTTTGCTTCGACTGTCATACTGTTCTTACAATAAAAATAAAAAAATATTTTTGAGTGGTACGTCGGACATTCGTTTGTGGCTTAACCGTCGGACCACAACGATAAAAATCTCTGCTACTAGCAGTACTGCTACTGACAGTAGCAGTACTTTTTCTGACAGTAGCAGTACTTTTACTGACAGTAGCAGTACTTTTTCTGACAGTAGCAGTACTTTTACTGACAGTAGCAGTACTTTTACTGACAGTAGCAGTACTTTATCGTCGAAAACCCTCTCAAATTTTCCTTTTTACTGCAACTAGCAGTACTTTTACTGACAGTAGCAGTACTTTTACTGACAGTAGCAGTACTTTTACTGACAGTAGCAGTACTTTTTCTGACAGTAGCAGTACTTTTACTGACAGTAGCAGTACTTTTACTGACAGTAGCAGTACTGCTAGTAGCAGAGATTTTTATCGTCCAACTTTACAAATGTAAACTCCTATCGTTCTATTTTCTTCACTAGGGTCTAACACCAAAGTAACCTATGTACATGAAATTTCACTGCATAAAAGGAAAAAAACCTGGGCGAATCGGGATTTGAACCGAGGTCTTCGACGCCTTTAACGAGGTAGCCCATACCACTGAGCTATGAGCCGCTTGCATATTTTTAAGTAAAATATAGTATATTTGTCATACAGTGAAGGATGACCAAACTTAAAAAAATAAAGTTAGTTTTATTTTTTTCTATCTTAAGGAAATTCATGAAAATTCACCTGTTGAATTTTGTATAAAAAGTAACCCGCTGTTTTCCGCGGGTTGGTATATTCTTCACAAAATGCTTGTTTTGAGGTCGAGCCACTTTTGGCTCCACCTCTTTTTTCAACCAAAACTCATTTTTGTCGAATTCAGCACAAATTTCATGAAAATTCAAGAGGTGAAAAAACAGGTGAAAAAAGAGGTGAAATCTCACCTCTTCACCTAAAATATATTTTTCAATACTTTTTCAGCACTTTTCCGTAGTTGTATATGAAAGACAATTCGAGATAAAAGTCATAGTACAATGGTATTATATGCTGCACACCATTTGTTGTGAACCAGACTTGAAAGTCAGAGAAACTGTTACTAGGTGGTTCGTAGAATTTAGAAGCAAAGTCATAAAAGTCCTTACCAATACATAGAAAACTATTGTTGCTTGAACTGAAACTTGCATGACACATGACATTTTGAGGGTCAAACACGTTTCTATAAACTGTCAAATCTGTTGGTGGGCGTATAAATTTAAACGGACCGTCAGGTGGTAATGGTTCGTTCTGGTTTAGTAACCGAAGAAATTGTGCCCAAGAACGTTTGTCTACTTCCCAAAATAAAAACTCTGTACTTCTTCGAGGGTTATTTTCAATCCTTTGAAATGAAACTGTGGAGTTCATCTTGTCATATTCTAGTTTCAGATAGTAAGTTCCGTTTAGTAGAGAGTCGTATTTTTCTTGCAATTCCCAATAATATTTGTTTATTTGAGTTTGAAAGTCATTTAGAGTCTTCTCAAGGTTTTCGTCTGAACGAATTGTAAAGATTCTCATTTCGTCAAATTTGTCTATTAGACCATCAGAACCTCTATACTGCCCATGAAAATATACTGCAAACATAAACGCGTTAGTTCTATTTGAAAACAAAACTCTTCTAAATCCTATTGCCTTTGCATCTGAAGGACTTTGAAGCCAACGAATTGGAAAGTCAAACCTGTAAGCACCGGATGAAATTTCTTCATCTGAAATAGTCCTACCAGCGTTTGTAAAGATATAGTCTAACGGTTTTGTATCTGCTACTTTTGTTCTTTGTTTTTCAACCTGAAACATTTAATATATGTAAAAATATACTGTTTTAAAAAATGTTTTTACTTCATGCAATTTCATATTTCTCATCTAACAAACATGTTGTCTGACTGCTTGAGGGTTAGGTTGGTACCATTCGAACTTGACACTTGCAATTCCTTCAATTGCATTCAAAATGTCTGAGTCGGAGTCAACCATTTGTTCTCTCTTTGTAGTCTTGAAAGCGTCAAGAAGCATTGCAGCTGTTGTGACATTGCCATGCGCATAGTATATATGACCGTCCAAATCTGTTATGGTCAATCTGAGATTGTATCCTTTCTTATTTCCGTCTTGAATGGCAGCAAGTACTCCCATGAAGCCTTCTTTGTTCTTTCCTTCGTCAAAGTTTACTGTAAAGGTTCGACCTGAACCAATTTGACTTCTAACTTCGCGATACTTTTCATATGCATATCTTGTTCTTTCCATGGGAGCATGACCATCCTCTGCACTACCTTTTTTCCGTCTCAAGGGATGCAATTGTTCGTCATGTTTCCAGTAGAATCTGGCAAAGCCGTCGTGTCCTTCAACTTGCGGTTCATTAACATCGAAAGGCATGTCCATAAGACGTTCTTCTTCTAACCTCTCTAGTCTGTTTGGATAATTTGCACGTGCTGTTTCCAAATCCATTTCGTAGCGAAGACCAGACAATTTGTCATAGACTTTTATGGGTCTTCCCTTCCTATATTTAAACTTCTTCGAAACTCTCCAACCATATCTTTCTAACTCTGCTTTTATTCTAGCAGACTTTCTATCCATTCTATATGGGGGCATTTCAAATAAAATAAAAAAATATTTTTTTCTTTACTTTACATAACCACCAGCTGCCAAAAGTCTTTGACGCCAACCCATACCAGCTAATGAAGGTTGACTTGGTTTAGTCTGGAGACTAACCTTTGGTTTTGGTTTATCTTCAGTTTTTGGTTTTTCTTCTTCTATTGGTTTTTCGCCACTTTTCGGTTCATCTGACTTTACTTCACTTGCAGGTATGGTTGTGTCGTCAACATCTTCATAAATATCATATGCCATTTGTTTTTGTTTTCCTTTCAACTTTTTGTGTTTGTTGTAAAGTTTAGAATATTTCGACTCTAAGTCAATGAGATGTTCTATAATGAACTGTTCGTCGGTAAAATATACTTTTCCATCTGTTGTCTCTTTAACTCCTTCAGACTTCAATATTTTATTTGTGAGAGTCTGTTTCTTTTTTGAGATACTAGCCGTTCCATTTCTATGAAAAGTGACTTTGTAGTTAGGGTTTGTATTTCCAGACCTGGCACTTTCTATTATTGAATTTTTCTCTTCATCTGTAAGTTCTTTGACAGGTTTTGACAATGGTTCTGAACTTTTTGTTTGTGGTGTCAAATCTACCGTTTCAACTTCTTCGGTCATTTCATCTCAGTAAAAATTTTAGTTTGGTTTGTTTTCAACTGGTTGTTTAGGTTTTTTAAGTCGGTCTAAAACTTCCTGAGGTATAGGAAGAACTTGACAAACACGTGGTTGTGTAACTGCTGGAAGTCGACAAATCCATCTTGAACCCATTTGTCTCAATGCTGTATTGTTCATTTCATCTCAGTAAAAAAATTTACATTCCCCACGTTTGAGGCGGTTGCGGTTGGTTGTTGTTTACCCACTGTTGTGCATGGTTATATCCTCTGTTAAAGAATCTTTCACCTTGGTCCATATAGTGTCCTGCTTGGTTATAGTAGTCATTTGCTTTGTTATAGTAGTTTCCTGCTTCTCTTCCTACATTGTCCATCCATCCTTGAACTTTTCCTCTTGTTTCAGGATTTGGAATAAGATTTGCTGCATCTCGTGCTACCTCCCAACCTTTCTGTACAGTTTGTATAATAGGCTGAGCTTTCTCTTTCAGTATACCTAATGTACTCAAAATCTTCCTTCCAACTCCAAATACACCTCTGGCTATTGTTCCCACTGCGGGCAAAAATCTGGATGCAACTCCTGCTAATGCGCCAAATAAACCCATTTCTTATGGGTTAAAAAATGACGAATCCAAACAAGGACCCCTATGTTTCTAAGGCAACAAAGAAAGCGCTCATGGTAAAAATCTTTAGTTCAACACCAAATGCTTGGTTTATGGATATCTTGGAAAACATTCCGAGATATAGAGAAGATGGACCACCATACTGGCTAATATTTGTCGGTCAAAACACAAGATACTGTGAAGCCATACCATTACAGTCCAAAAATATTTTAGATGTGAAAACTGCTTTGACAATATTCGTTGACAAATACCATCCAACAAAACTGACATCTGACTGTGAAAGTTCTTTCAAATCAGACGATATTAAAAACTATCTGCGTTCAAAAAATGTAAACCAATATTTCATTGTCGACCAAAACCATTCTGCTCTTGGTGTCATTGACAGTTGTATAAAAATCTTAAGAGACTTAAATCAACCACAAGGTGGTGAGGTAGATGAAATGTCATATGACGACAAATATAGACACTTCTCCATGGCAAAGATGAGACAAGTTTTAAATATTTACAATAGCCGTAAACAAAAAGGTTTGGGAAACCACTCCCCCGAAGAAATGAAAAACAACCCCGACTTAGAGAAAGACTATATATTTAATAGTTTAGTCAAAAGAGACAAACAAGAAAGAATGCCAGGCTTCAAACTTAAGAAAGGTGACAAAGTAAAAATAGAAATACCTAAACGCGACCCATATGAAAATACTATTGACTATGACAACAATGGGAACTCGACAGGTACTCGCATTCGTGTTCGTAAAAATAGAAGAAAGTATACAAGAGAATATTATGAAGTTTTAGGCAAACATGGCAAAATGTACAAACTGCAAGCAGAAGATAAAACTACTATTGTCAGACCTCGTTTCAAACTTGTTAAGGTTCAAGGTGGTATACTTTCAAAGACAGTTCCTAACAAATATAAGACAACTCCAGACGAATATGCTAAAGAAGTTGAAAATGACGACTAAGCAATTCTATACCATGCGTAAACTGTCATGTAAGGTGGCATGTAGTCTTTACTCTGTCCCGTTGTTTGCGTATATCCTGAAACGAAATGTGTATGGTTTCCTTCTCCCTGCGTGTCATCCCAGTAACAATTTATAGCAAACTTAACGTCGTCTTTAACATCATATCCTTTACCTTTTGTCATTCCTGACCAATCCCAATATCTATGCTTATGCCAACCTGCTTGAGATGTACTTAAATCTATGTAGTGACTATGTGCAGGTAAGTTTTCACCTGAAATCGTTTTACTTCCACCTGTTTCCTTTGAAGAGTTTGCACAATACAAAAACCTGTCGACTATTTGTTCCCATGCACCAACACCAAACATTGCTTGAGGACCTCTTGCTTCCATTGACGTGTAAATAGAACCTACTGGGTTCATTAAATCAAACATATGAGATATTATAGGATTGTCTCTTTTGAACTTAAAATATAGTGCAACTATTTCAGGTTTCTTCTGGTTCATGTCAGAATATTTTTTATAATATAATCTTATGTTTTCAGGGTAGGTAAAGTCTTGACTATAATATTTATTTCTGTCATCTGTATAATAGTATACTATTCTCGTTTTTTCTATTGCATTATATCTTTTATATCTATAAAAATCTAAATATAATGTTAGCTTTTGTTCATCTACATGTGGTGTTCTTTCGTCATCTCCATAGTCATAATAGTATGGTGCTGGAGCTGGGTCAGGCAATGTCATATCTGCCATTTCATAAACTCTTAAATATTTCTTTTGTTCGTCTCCATATATGTTTAAGTAACAGTTGTTGTCTAATGGAACTTTAACTTGTGTACCATCGTTCTTTTTATAGCTTACATACATTTCATTGTTATTTTTTCGGAATGAGTTTATACCGTGTACCATTTTCTAAGGACTGTACCAACTGCCATCTAAAATATTTATTTTCTTCATTGACAGAAAAGTCACCAACAATAGTTTCAATATTTTTTGTTCCAACTAAACTTTGGTATATTTCATTGACATATGTTTTATCTGCTTTATTTTCAAGGCTAACGTTTAAGTCTGTTATTTCAGAAGATGTATGTGTATGTCCAACGTCACTTTTCCTGTTTAAGGTTTCTTGTAAGTTTGCAATATTTGCAATGGTATGTGTATGTCCAACGTCACTTTTCCTGTTTAAGGTTTCTTGTAAGTTTGCAATATTTGCAATGGTATGTGTATGTCCAACGTCACTTTTCCTGTTTAAGGTTTCTTGTAAGTTTGCAATATTTGCAATGGTATGTGTATGTCCAACGTCACTTTTCCTGTTTAAGGTTTCTTGTAAGTTTGTTATTTCAGATATAGTATGTGTATGAGTCTTTTTAGAATATTCGTTTTCAGCTCTTGTCACTTCACTTGACATTTTATTGTCAACATATGTTTTGTCTGCTAGTTCAGGATGAGTATGTTTTTTGTTGCATAAGCTTTGTTAGCTCTTTCTTCTTCTTTTGCTATTGCATCGTCTACATATTCTTTGTCAGCTTTGTTGCCAACATCTGCTTTCAAAAGAAGTTCATCTATAGGTTTCTCGTTTAAAGTTCCTTTTGTTGGATTTATACAAACAGTATGGTTCCTATTGTCTTGAAATAGAAACTCATCTGTCATTGGGTTTAATGTCAGTTTTAAGTTTCCTTCTTTCAATGACTCAGATATCTTAGAATAGTTTGAAAAGTTTGTTGTGTTCTTATTTAGAGCTTGCAAAATGAGTTGTCGGTTGTGTTTTATTTCTCTCATAGACGCTGTTTCTTTCGACATTTTTATTCTAGATAAAATATGCTTTCAATAGAAAAAGAAAATTCAAGAGTTGCTACAACTAAACCATTAGATGAACTTTTTACTAACGTCGGTCAAAAGTTTGAGACAGAGACCGTAAAGCATGAAGGCTATCGTTTTGACTACCCCTTAAGATGGTTAAGAGACCCATCCGTCACAAAAGCTATTGGCTTTCGTAGAATGAAATTCATTTCAGAAGCCATACATGGTTTCCCATTTACGGTCGCTTTTGAAATTCGATACTATAACAAAGAAAAACGTACGTATGAGAAATTTGAACAGGGAAAACTTTTACAAGTTAGTTTGCTTGTAAACTTAGAAACAACTCTTCAAGCTTTTCAAGAAAAAATAAACGATATCTATCTCGAATATGCAAAACAGTACAACATTGACGAAGGAGAGTACCATCTCGATATTATATATGACAGGAAAAATGCAACTGTTAAAATCAATAGAATAGAAGACCTTGGAGAAGACGTTTATATTTCTACAAAATATAACAACTTGGCATGGTATAGATTTTTGAGGATGTTAAATCAGCCTGCAGAATATCCAGTACACCCGAACTTTTATGAAGTCGAAAACCCTAATGGAACATATGAAAATGTTTTCGACTCAGATGCTATTATAGTTCATGCTTCATTTTCTGGTGCACAAAACTCTTTTTTATGCTTGGCAAATGACTTTTACGAAAAACCTACAAAGCTATATGAACCACCGAGTGGAAGTATTTCAGACTTTCAAGTATGGTTTACTACAGATGGAAGAAAGAGAATAATTCCATTATACCACGCGTTTTACTTAGAACTTAGTTTCATATACAACTACTATCGAACGGTAAAAATATGATTTTTTAATACGGTTGAGGTGTTGGATTTGGTTGCCAACTAGACTGTGGTGCAGGTTCAGGCTGTTGTATAACAGGAGCTTGCTCTTCTGGTTCAGGGTCTTTAGGTATAATACCAACGAACTGACCTACTCTTTTGCCAATATTTTTGACTCCGTTCCAAATTCCTCTTCCTACGGTTTTTATTCCATTCCATATACCTCTTCCAACATTTCGAAAGAAGTTTCCAATACTACTGAAGAAACCCATTTTACTATATGTAAAAATCTAATGTCCGCCTAGTCTCTTACGTTTCCTGTTGAGTTCCATAGCATTCTTTAACTGGAGCTCATACATTCTATTTCTCCTCTGGTAGAAAACATACTCTGGGTCAACTCCTGTGTTCGCGTCATCTGCATAGAGTTGTTTATATCCCACTTCAGGGTTTGTATAAAACTCTTTCCATCTCATATTTGCATACCATGGTGGCAAACCTAACGCAGCGTCATTTGACATGCAGTTTGCATTTGTACATCTGTTGGCACTTGACCATAGTTTGCCATTGCAGTTTGTATTCTAACTTCATTTGGAATATTCTCTGGGTTTGGTTGTCCAGGTTGCTGTGCATTCGCTAAGTTCTGTGCGTCCATTTAATATTAGATAAAAATATCTCTTACGAGTACATATACTGAACATTTGCAGGCATTGGTTCATCTTCATATTCTCTGTACTTTTCTGCCACGTCAAATAAGTAAATGACACAATGGAAAAAACCTAAAACAAGTAGTCCTATTTCAAACCACATTTACTTACCAATAAAATTTCTTTGTTATGACACTTTCTCCAGTTTATAGGACCTCTCTCATATTCTATCTTATCGTATCTAAACTCATAGTCATGTATGTCCTCTAACCATCTCATGACACTTTCCAAACCACTTTTATCGGATGTAAAGTAAAAGCATGGATGGTTATGTAAAACGTCTAAAGTTTCTAAAGAGTCTCTCAAAGTCCAGTCTACTTGGTATTGAAAATCATATGTGTTATAGAACGGCGGGTCCACTATAAAGAAAACATTTTCCTTGTCTTTATATTTTTCATACAACTCTGTCCAATGACATCTCACAAACTCTATACCCTCAGTATATTTTTCTATGTTCTCTTTGAAAACCTTTGTATAGTTAAGATATAAAACGTTTGACATAAGTGTTTCAATGTCATGAACTCTTATAGAACCACTATATAATAGTCTAGAAGATATACTATCCCAGTCAATATACTCTGCCTTTTTCAAAACCTCTCTGACAGTATTTTTCTTATCTAATGGTATACGTTCCATCTTACCTATAGGTATCTTTTCTTTTAACTCTTTCAATATTTTGTTTGTGTCTGGTATATGTTTGAGACGGTTCATATAGTTGTCGAAGTCATTGCATATAATCTTTGAGTCAGGAAATACAGTATGGCACAAATGGGATATATAGAAACTTCCACCGAACAAGTCTACAAATGTTAGACCATTCGGTAGTTTCTTAAGTTCTCTCAATAGAATATCTTTACATCTACTCTTATTTCCAAAGAAGGGTAACGGTGGTTTTGTAAAATTCATTTTATATATATAATAAAAAATGTTTTTTCCTGAAAAGTGACAGATGTTTTATTGTGACTTCTTCGTAAAGACTTTGTTGAGATTTCTTCGTAAAGACTTTGTTGAGATTTCTTCGTAAAGACTTTGTTGAGATTTCTTCGTAAATGACCCAAAAATATATTTTAGGTGAAGAGGTGAGATTTCACCTCTTTTTTCACCTCATTTCTCACCTCTTGAATTTTCATGAATTTCTTCGTAAAGACTTTGTTAAGACTTCTTCATCTAATTTCTCATGAACTTTCTTGTCTATGTTTTGTCAAGATTTCATCGTAAAGACTTTGTTGAGATTTCTTCGTAAATGACCCTAGTAGTATATTTTTGGTGTAAATTTCATGAAAATTCAAGAGGGTGAAAAATTAGGTGAAAAAACAGGTGAAATCTCACCTCTTCACCTAAAATATATTTTTGGTGTAAATTTCATGAAAATTCAAGAGGGTAGAAAAGAGGGTAGAAAACAGGTGAAATCTACCCTTCTACCCTAAAATATATTTTTGTCTGATTTTACGAAGAAGTCTTGACAAAACATTTACGAAGAAGAAGTCTTGACAAAACATTTACGAAGAAGTCTTGACAAAACATTTACGAAGAAGAAGTCTTGACAAAACATTTACGAAGAAGAAGTCTTGACAAAACATTTACGAAGAAGTCTTGACAAAGTCTTTACGATGAAATCTTGACAAAGTCTTTACGATGAAATCTTGACAAAGTCTTTACGATGAAATCTTGACAAAGTCTTTACGATGAAATTCATGAAAATTCAAGAGGTGAAAAATGAGGTGAAAAAACAGGTGAAATCTCACCTCTTCACCTAAAATATATTTTTATTGAATTCTGTATAATATTCTGAGTAATATGACAGATGTTTATATAACACTTCTCCGGTTTATAGGACCTCTCTCATATTCTATCTTGTCATATCAAAACTCATAGTCATGTTTGTCCTCTAAGACTTCATTTATACTAAACATCTTCAGGGCTAGAAGGCACGAAGTGCCTGGAAGCCCCACTCCCTTTTTTTTTTTTTTTTTTTTTTTTTAATCCTAAGTAGCTTTTGTAAAAATTCATCAAAAAAATTTTAACGTGCTTTAATTTTTTATTTTTTAAAATAATACATATTATTATATAACTAGAATATTTACAAATTTTACTGCTTTCAAAAATTTAATCCTCCTCCTCTCAAATAAACGTACATCCGGGTGGCCTGTTTTTTGCAAAAAATAAAATTTAATTTTTTATGCTTCAAAAGTCAGAATTTTTATTTGCTTCTGGGATATATGATGGCTATATCAGACGCCCATTCTTTTTGATACTCAACATTAAACATAAAACTTAGCCGTTAAGGCTCTTCTGAAAATATTTTTTTTCGAAAAATTTGCGAAAAAAATCAAAAAATTTAAAAATCCCCGAATCTGCAGGGATTTTAAAATAGTTTAGTCGGTTTTTGCATTTTTAAAATGTTAGTCACCTTTCTCCTTCCAAAGTGAAAAAAAATTGTTTAAAATATAAAAAGAATTTTTATTCGCATAGGCGACAAACAAGGATTTATAAATAAATAATGGGGCTTTGAGTATTGATCTGAATTGAATCAGATAATTAGCCGTAAAAAATCTTCTAATAACGATTTCTCATGCATGAAAGATGGCTATGAGTGGCGTTAATGAGGGCGTTTGATAATTGGAGTTGGACATAAAATTTGGAGATCTTAATTTTTGAGAATTTTGGTGCGATCTTACTGGTACAAGCAAGAGTATGGAAGGAGATTGAACTGAGAAAAAAACTAGAGCATGCAAAAGAATCATGCTACAGCTTAGTTGAATGTCATTTATGCAAATAAAAATATCTTTTTCAAATTTCAAACAAATTTTTGCCACTTTTTGAAAGAAGATAAGGTAACAAACATTTTAAAATGCAAAATCTAGACTTAAACTATGCCGAAATGTGAGCTCACCGTTACGGTTTTTTCTTTTTTTGGGGGCTCGCAAGCTCGCCCCCAAAGAAAAAACCGTAACGGTGAGCTCACATTTAGGAAAAATTCTTTTTAGTAAAACTTAAGGATATTGTATCAGATATATTGGTATGGGCAAATTCAATTTTAATACAATATTCATCGAGATATTGCGCTAACGAAGCGTTCAAAATTGAGAGGGTAATCCTCCTACTCTCAAATAAACGTACATGCGGGTGCACCCTTAAGGGTGCACTTACGCCCCTATGACACGATCTTCAATTCAGATGTATAAGGTTAATTTTCAATAACGCTTCACGCCAGTTGTCATAAATTTGAATTAAAGTCAGATAAGTATATCGATGGTCCATATGATTGTGATAGAGATTCTACTCATAATGCATATTCGTGATCACATTAAAAGCAGATAAGTATGAAAGAGAAGCATCAAATGTAGGAACATTATTTTTTGTGCCATTAGAATTAATATGCTAAATGATGAAGAGTGGTCTGCCTATAGTTATCTTTTTTATTGATATTTGCACCATGCTGAAGAAGAAGTTCTGCTATTTCTTTTCCATCATATTTTGCTGCAGTATGAAGAGCTGTTTTTCCATTTTCATCATTTTCATTGATTTTTAGACCAAGATATATAAGAACTTCAGCTGTTTCTTTACTATTAAAATAGCTGTAATATGAAGAGTTATTATTCTACTATCATCTTTTTCATTGAAATTTGTACCATGTGAAAAAAGAAGCTACGCTATGTCTTTTTTATTATGTTTTGCTGTAAAATTTCATTATACATCTATTTCATTGATATTTGCAAAATGTGGAGGCAACTCCAATCAGAGAGAATTTTAATTTTGGTTTTTGATGTTTCAAACATTCACCAATGATTTCTTCCTAAAAATGATAATTGTAAGAATGTTTCAGTTCTCATGAATTTGAAACAATCAACCAATTTTTTTTATTTTTATTTTTTTTTAAATTCGATTATATTTTGGGAAGATATTTCGGGTATACATGCATCAATCAAATTGTTAATTTTAAATAAATGAAAAAAAAAGTATTTCAATACAAAAACATAATTTTGGACATGTATTGCGAGATTAATCAAAATATCAACAACTCGCAATATTGTAAACAAACGATATAATCTTATCACCCAAAGCCAAGATTGAAAATATCTTCGAATTATAGGGAGGCAAATTTGGATGATTATATGGAGGTTTCCCAAAACTCTTAAAATTCCAAATTTCCAAAATTTTCCAAAATCATTAACTATGAAAATAGTTTTTGTTATAACTTTCAAAGTGTTGGACTGCTTGGAATTCTATATTATAGATCAATGTTTGACTGCTATTTCAATATTTTAAACATATTATGTCTCACAGATTGCACTTATTAGGGAAATTTATAAATCTTAGAAAGCTATTGTTCAAAATAAGGCTAAATAATTTGGCAAAATATCTGATTCAATAATGGACAATATCGCTTTTTCATCAAGATTTTAATCAATTCTTTAATGGAAACTGTGAACGTGTAAGTAATGGTACTTTTAAAGAAAGTAGAAAAAACTACTTTGTCGAAGATTGTTTATTTGAAGGTTTCAAAAATCGCGATTTATCTTCTACAGGAGATTCAAAATTTGTTTTGGAAGATAATACTTTTGTTAATATATATTCAAACGTCCAATTTGGTGGCGCAGTTTGTACTGAAGGCGAGGAAATTGTGCATTACAGAATTTGCGCTTTCAATTGTTCTGGTGGCGAAGGACAGTATTGTTCTTGTTGGACAAACTATGGCCAGTATAAAAATTATGTTATTGAAAGCACTTTATTAGCATCTCAAAATATATTTGGTACAGCTCCAATCTTCTTTTTATATGGGAAACAGAATTTAACAAATACTAATATTTCTAATTCTCGTACATTTTCAGTCTGCGGATTTATTTTTCAAAGAGGTGATTATAATTCCCTTGCATCATTTAATTCAATTGTAAATAATTCAGCAAAGCAAACTCGATGTATAAAGGTTTATCATTTTGAGAATAGGAAAGTTGGAATAAGTAATTGCAATATAATTAGAAATTCAGTAACAGAATTCATCATCTATAATGGTGCTGAAACCACATTACCGATTGAAGAATGCAATATCATTGATAATTTGGGAAATAACACAATTTATGGAGAAAACAATTGTAACACATATATTAATAATTGCTTCCTTTTAAATGTATCAACATCAGGGAAGAGTAGGGGTAATTTTAGCTAAAAGTGACATACCTGTAAAAAGTGACACACCCGTGAAGGGTGTGATTACCGATCGGTAATTTCGACAGTTTAGAATTTAAAATTTTTTATGGAACTGTTGCGAGTTTCATAAAGAATTTAAGGAATATAAGCAAAAGATTATTGAATTTGACATTAGCGTTCAAGGCACATTAAGGAAAAAATTTCCCCCAAAAAAGTACAAGCGATAAAAGATACTCTTAACAGTTTAGATAAGAGTTGCAGGAACATGAAAGTCATGCCAGAAACTTTGAAAGCACATGAACTACCAACAATGTAGACGCTAAATGCCGACAAAACTTATGTGGATGCCAGAACTAAAACAAAGAAATTTTTCGAAACCAATACAATACATTTACAACAGAAATGCTATAAATGGTGAACAGCACTCCATTTGAATTTGTTAGAGCGTCTTCAACCGGGAGACATTTTAAATTTCTTGGATAATTCTATTGACTAACATTACATTATATTAAAAGTGGAACAAATGCAACTTTCATCGGGAGAGATACATTTCCAATGGTATTAATGACATAAGTTCTTTAGATAGAATATTGTTTATAAGAGTTGATGAGCATATATGATTTAATATATCCTATAGGAGCATGTTGATACCGTCTAGGAATCCAATAAATCAAACACTTCTTTATTTGGGTGGTAGATGGTATGAAATAGTTGACAGTTTGCCATTCTACACTAATAACTCAGTCAATGAAGCATGTGAGGTTTCAAAGAAAATAGGTATTGAACCTTCCTTCACATATGCATAGGAATTCAGTGGAGAAGAAATCTGTGGAAGGAAACCATTTCACATTCAATTTAACAAAAGAGGTTATACATAATCTTGCAAGCGGCGTTCGGATATACAGGGAATGCATAGATATGATATCAACAACTGACCCCAAAGAGTTAGCACAGGTATTTTCTGTGGAACTGCAGGGAAATCATACACATGTTGTAGCCTGGTATTACAACCCAGCAAACACGGTAATGGAAAAAGATTATTATGGCCTCCTTATATAACATGCACGCTTGGATACGAGTGGGTCTAAATCATTTAAACTTTACATAACATGAGCTTGAAAGAAGTATTCGAAACAACATCCATGGGAGGTCTTTAAAGAAATCAATGATAGCTGAAAGAGTGTGGGGATTTCACTAAACAGAGCTGTAAGCGGAAAAGCGTTTCTTTTGACAAAAATGTTGTACATCAAACAAAATAACCCCTTACGACTACTTTTTACCATCTTACTCCAACACTCCTGACGCATACAATTTGACACTCTCATTCAAAGCAGAAAAGGAGGACATAAACCATTCTCATCTTCATAAATGTTAACACTCGTAAAGATATGCATATCCAATGAAAAATAAAGGAACTCTGAAGGTTAAGAGTTTTACAAAAGTTTGTAGCAGAACAAACCCAAGTACTTTAACATCAGACCAAGACAGTGCATAACCTCAGCAATAAATGCACAGAATTTCACTCATTAAGCATCATACATAACTCACTACACTACTGAAGACCATAACCATAACATACTCGGCATCATAAACCGCTTCATAAGGAACGCTCAGAGATTTTAATATCAAGAGCGAGACTTTACCGAAGAAACAATTGAAACATTTTTCTCGAAGTATATAATTCCCTCAACACATTGCTACAACAGGAACATACACCAAATTCAATGACCACAACAAGAGAAAGTATATACAAAAGAAACGAAGCCAACACAACAGTATCAGAAATTTCAACACAATTACCAATCATCCTGGTACAAAAGTTCGTGTAACAAGAACACATCTATGACGACAAACCGTTGACAAAGAAACGCTTTTAAGGTTAAGTTAGAAACTATAATATATCGTAGACTCTACACAAGGTAATGGATTCTTATAAAAGCTGCTGACGACTCCATAGCATTTACCCTCGAATAAGTTAGTTGAAAGTAGTAATGGCAAACTTGCTGAAAACCATTGACGAAGCAAAGCGAGAAGGAGTGGTATTGAAATACTTGGCTACAAACAAAACCGATGACCATTATAATAGTAGATATGAAGGAGGTGTTGAAGATTGTTATTTACCATCTTGAGAAACTTGAGAGAAGTCAAAGACAACACATCTGGAGACCTAAGAGCGAGAAACAAGCACTTGAAAGAGAAAACAAAAATATTGCCAAGAAAGAATAAGAAAATTCTTCTAAACTTTTCATTAGATGTAAAATCAGACATAGAATGTAGAACAGTCATGATATCATTAATGGTACCATTTATTTACACCAAACAAATAATGTTTATTGTTAGAATGTTTAATCTAACCACGTTTTTCTAACCACTTTTCTAAACATGGTCTAAAACTCTCGAAATATCATGAATTTTTGACATTTTCCTTAAATGAAAGAAAATAACGCTAATTTTTTTCTAGAAAAATTTTATCTTGTATGTAAAGATATGATTTCAACAATCGCGCACCAACAAACAATTCAAAACTACAAGCACCAAACTCGTTAGTCATGAATCCAACATCTATGTTAGTAGAGATGAAAAGCTTCATTCTTCTTCATATACTTTCGAAACAGAAATCCAGAAGATAAAGCAGGAACTTTAACCAAGTGAATTTAGACTTGATATGCTGCAAAGATGAAACAAAATGAAAGTATATCTTTATTGAAATGAGGACATTATGACATTACCCAAATTGCCTTTAAAATCCAAACAACAAAACTAACTATTTCCTGAATTCGACTGAAATTGAGAAGTCAAAACAACTCGACTCAGGTAGAAATAAAGAAGTTCATATCGTAAAGGTAAATTATGAATTCCTTGGTTTCATTTGCAACCAAAATTATGGACAAAGATTGCGACATGGTTATAAGAATGTTCTCTGACATATATAAATCTGAAGAATTAAGACCTACGATAACTTTTGTTTTCATTAGTTGCTGAATGTGTTTGGAGAAATAAGAGATAAAGATAGAAGAGGAAAGTATGGAACGAAAAATAAACCCGCTATGTTTGAGATGAAAGAGCAATTGACGCCTTAGTTGTTTTAGCAGGTAAATTTCAATGTATAACGCAAAAATGAACCCGCAATGTTCAAAATGTAAGCAGCATGAGGAAATATAACTACTCCGTCAAAGAGATAAAAGAATGGAAACGACTATGCAGATTAAAGAAAGAAGTAGAAAAGCCAGCAGAAGTATAAAATGGACATGTTAGCATTTCGAACAAAAATTATTCCAACAGCTGACGATTTCCTTCTATCTTGACTGTCAAAGAAGAAATATAAAGAAACTTCGGCATTGTTAAAACATATCGATTACTAAAAGAAGAAATAGAAAGCTACAAAACTGTTTAAAGTCATGAACCATCGCCCACAACATTATACCAGGTAAAACTTGTACATAGTTATGTTAAAAAAGAGGTTAGAAAACGTGTAGAATCGTAAACATGCTAACATAAACATTATTTTGGCTGAATTCAGCACCAATAAATTTCTGAGTAAAATGGGACATATGGCCACGTGTCAAAACCGTTGAGGTTTTCACAATTTTAAAATTGCTGCGAAAGTTCGTCAAAAATGGAAGGTCCCGACGGTTTACAACGCCCATTACTTTACATGAAGATATTTACCAATGTCAACTAAATATCATGGTACGATAGAAAAACGGTATGTAAAGTTTACATTTTGTAAAGTTTTGTCCTGATTCAAGACAAAAGTCTTGTATTTTTCAGAACAAGTCTTGTATTTTTTCAGAACAAGTCTGTGATTTTTCAAGACAAATCTTGTCCTGATTTCAGAAACAAGTCTTGCACTTTTTAGTCAGTTTTTTGTAAAGTTCTCAAAAATTGAGAAACAATTTGTCCTGATTCAAGACAAGTCTTGTATTTTTCAGAAACAAGTCTTGTATTTTTTCAAACAAGTCTTGTATTTTTTCAAGACAAAATCTTGTCCTGATTCAGAACAAGTCTTGCACTTTTCAGGAAATATCCTATCGTCTAACTTTACAAATGTCACTTTTTCAACATGATTGCATTGGTCGGGAAACAACTTTCTCTCAATTTTGTCACTTTTTTTCTATTCGTCGTGTTTTGTCACTTTTCCCTCAGGGTGTGTGTCAGAAAATATCCAAAATCTTTATAGCCTCGTATCTCCTTTCAATTCTTGACGGCTTGACATGTATGACACACCATTCAATTCAGAATTTATTGTGCTGAATCTTTTATGACCTTCAATTTGTTCGTGACTTCTTTTCACATATGTAACCCTGAATTTTTAACATTTCTTTAACACAGAAAAATAAAGTTAGTTTTATTTTATTTATTTTTTTATTTTGTATGTAAGGACAGATATGTCAACAACAGAGAACACAACAAATGCTATCGTTCATGAAGCCATAAAATGAAGAATTACGAGTGGGTTCAGTTTAACAAACAACTCCGTCTCATTCGTTCGGTCAAAGACGATATGTACCAAATGCAAAGTATTTGAATGCTCTTCGTTCTACAAAGCAAGCATATCATTGGTTTGAAAACCAACAGACAAAAGAAACTTTTAGAAGAATTTCCTCATATGTTGCTTTCCCTCGGAAAACCGAGGGAAGAGATTCCATTCGAAAATCGCAAGAATTTGGCTCCTTGTTTGAAAGGATATTATGTTCATAGACTTTTAGGTTAAATGCCGTTAGCAATGTGGGCTTCACCTCGTTATGCTTGTTATATTTTCATGATTGTAGATGAAAATTCATAGACAAGAACGTGGAGAGATGGAAAAGAAACTTCAAGCAAAAGATGAAGTCATTGAATCCAAAGACAAAAGCATACAGAAAAGAATACCACGTTCGGTACCAAAAGGAAAGAAAAGAGTTATAAGTATATGATATATACTGAAGAGTTGGAGAAAGAAGAAGATAGAGATATGGTTATGTTGCATTTAGTCAGAAGAAAACAACAAAAGCTTTTATGGACCTTGCTAAGATACAAATCTGACAGAAAACTGGTTCTATCGTGAAAAACTTACCGATTTCAATGACACCGAATGAGCAAATAAAGGAAATTGTCAAAATACTTTCCTCAAACACACTATGACATCAAAGGTTGCACAATACTTACATTCAAAAGACTTAACATTACTGAAGGAAAAAATAACAGAATATTTCGATAACTTCAAAGAGGAAGAATAAAAAAAATCTAAGCTAATTTTATTTTTTTATAAAATTTTATCTCATATTGAAAGAACATGAATTTAGAATATTCGGAACTCATGACAGAAGAGAAGAACGAACAACATGTAAAAAGATTATGCAAAATTTCTGAAAGACATACAAAGCATTTAAACAATATCTAAATGCTTCTAAAGATTATGCAAAATTTCTGAAGGTATATAAAGCTTATGAAAAAAGCGGATGAAAAGTTTATACATTGGGGAATTGTTTGAAAATATCGATATGAAGACTAACCAAAAATTATATTTTTGCTTAAATGACGTCAGGGTCAATTCTTCAACCATTTCACTTCCTTCGTCAATGTCAATAGAAGCTTCTTCAACCTTTGGTAAGAAACTTTGTATAACATCTTTGTTCGTTATTGTTTTTCAGAGATGAAGAATAATATTTCACATTGTTTCACCCTTCTTATATTCTTTCTGTTCGGAAAGATTCATAGCAATACTGAAGAAGTCAATGTTGATTCTTTATAATAGTATAATGAGTATCCTTTGACATTCACGAAGAAACTCTTTTGTTTCAAAACTACTGCAACTCTTGTGAAGTTTAAACCGTTTGCGGTCAATGACGATAGCTAATGGTCTGACATACTGACCGAACTTAGATTCTTTCACAAACTTCTGTTAAGATAATCATTAACATTTGAAAGCATTATTGAACTCATTCTGATGCAGTAGCGAGAGCATTGTATGAAAAGAACTTGCAAATCTGCATGTGTTTCATTAAAATAAAAATATAAATTATTTTGAAAAATAACTTAAAAAAATCTTAATCTTAATTTTTTCAAAAAATATTTTTTATCCGATAGAAAAAGATGACAGAAAAATTAACTTTTTACATAGCGCCAGACCCTTCTTGCCCACATCTTTTAAGCCACAATATATAGTCATAGAACTAAATAGAGAAGCGGAAAATTCTACAAATAGAAGAAAGCGAAATTCTACAAAACAGAAGAAACATATAGAGACCTAGATAACGAAAACTGGATATGCACTATTCTGGTTAGATTGTCCTTAATGAAATGTATGAAAAAAAGGGCTTTATATGAAGAATATAGAAAATATTGTCATGAAAACAAATATAAGACCAAAGCTCAGAGAAAAAATTCTATGCTGGTATAAAACATCTTTTCGAAGTTCGGAATGGCAAATATAGAAAGAAATAATTTTTCTAAGTTTATTTTTCAAAAAAATATTTTTTTTATTTCCTACTAAAGATGTATCGTAAGTTGTCTAAGTTAGAACACTCGGAATAAACAACTTCTTACAGAAGCTAATATTAGATGTTGCAAAGCATTACACAACAAACAAAAAGGCACTCGCTGACATCCTCAATGACTATAATGGTGAAAATAACTTATGATAGAATTCATGAGTTCATAAAGCCGCAACGCGCGAGGACGAAGTCCATGCAAGAGCATTTCCTTTAATATGGACGTTGCTATTGACTTATATCATAGACGTTCATACCTCATGAAGTAAGAAGAGAAATGTTTGACATAAACAAATGCAAACGTTGGTCATACTCGTAAAGCTCTTTCACATGACGTTCGTCAAGAGATGTTGACATAAACAAATGCAAACGTGTGTGGAAAACAAGAAGAAGCTGTACCACATGAAGTAAGAAGAAATGATTGTGACATAACAAAATGCAAACGTGGTGAAACACGAAAGAGAAGATGACACACTGATGAACAACAGAGAAGAGAGATGTATTAAAAGTGCTATAGAACAAGTCCAAAGCTAATAATGTCATTCGTTCCATTGACGACCAAACCAAAGAAGGAGAGATGGTTAAAGAAAGATGAAGAAAATAGGGAAGGGAATGTGAATCAGGCAATAGACTCATTGACTTTAACATCGAAGCTTAGATGAACCAAAACAGAGACTACTTACACAAACATTTCGGTAAGTTTTCATGAGACCTCTTAGAGAAGATTAAAATAAACTCCAACAAAGATGGATGGTATGTTATAAACTTGGTGGAAAGTATGAATGTTCTACGTTAAACCTCAATTAATATTGGAACATTACTACATCAGCTCTTGAAGGAGAACTTTATATCAGAGATAGAAGCAAATGCTGCAGGTATTGTTGAAATGCACTATGACTCTTCTTGACAAACATAAAGAATCTTACTGAAATAAAGTGTATGATTTAACAGAATATGAATGGCTTAACGATGTCAGATGTAAAGAAAGGCAAACCAAAAAAGAGACCATATAGAGATGAAAGCACACTGACAAATGACCAGAAAGCCATTTGGAAGCTCTTAAGCAAAACAGGAAACCCAGCATTATAGAAAGCTTTTGGAAAATAATGGTGAAAGAAGTTTTATAAGAAGAGAAGCGGGGCAGTGTCTGGAAGTATCTTTGGCAATTACCTATAAATCTTGAACGCTACAAATCTTCAATGAACTGAACAAAAGAACTGCAACACTTATGACAGAAGGACAAATTGTTCGTTTATGCTTGCATTCAGGCTGGAGTAAATGAAGAAACTATTGACCACATGAGAGAAGTCATTCGGTTAGAGACTTTCCTCAAAGTAAAGTACAAGAAATTTCTGACGCAACAGGTATATGCATTTAATGTTACCATTGGTTACTTCAATGACTCAAGACATAATGAAATAAAGAGATACATACCAAAAGAATTGCGAAACTGTTTAGAACTATTGACTTACTTCTTGTGAAGACACTACATGCTAAATGAAAGACTTCAATGACAACATATTTCATTCGAAACTATATAGAAATCTTGAAAAGGGATGTGGGTGGAATGAACATTGAAAAACAGATGAAAAATTATACAAAGAGAGAAGATAAATATGTAGTTCCTTCATGGATAGAACTTACACCGCTATGGGATGTTATGAAAACATTGTGGAGTGCAAATATTTCGAACCTATTTCTTATGGGAGAACTTTTCACATATACGACTGATCTTATATAAACAGAACCTTGCACCATTTAAAGATTGACATATGCTCCAAATATTGTGTACAACTGAAGAAGAAAGCAGAGTCAAAAGAAGTAAAAATAAAGCTAAATGTAAGTTCATACCTGAGCACGTTTTCTTTGCTGACTTTGAGTGTAGTTACGGATGGCTTTCATAAAGCTTTAACATCTGTTATGACAGGAAGATGGTCAGTTAGTGAAAAGTATTGGGTCAAACGTGTGCAACAAGAATTTTTGGAAAGACTTCCTGACAAGAGTTTAATATATTTCCATAACCTCAGTTATGACAAAAACTTCATTTAAGACACATGACAGAAGTGAAAGGAACTCCCATCATTAAAGGTTCACGAACAATTGCAAATAACTGGTTTATATAAAGGAAGGCAATATTATAAAAGACTCTTACAGTGTTATAAATAAGAAGCTAAACTATTTTCCTGCTATGTTTAACTTACAAACAGACCGAAAAGAAGTATTTCCAAATAACTACTACAGCAGTTTTTGTTAGCAAATGACAACAGAAACTGTGTCATTTCTGAAGCATGTAAGTTTATCCATTGATGCAGATACATTTATGAAGAACATAGATTCCATCAAAGGTTGCAGAATAGATGAAACCACTTCGACTTAGGAAAAATATAGCACGTTTTACTGCAAACAAGATGTAAGAATTTAAAGAGAAGGTTTTTGTAAAGTTCCGCAATGACTTATTGAAAGAGTTTGATTTAAACGTTTATGACTACGTTATATTGTTCTATTGCTAACAAATTGTTTGAGAACAGAGTATACTTCCCGAATGGAAATCTTTATGACCTCTACAAATAAACCAAGAGAATTTATTTCGAGATGCATTCAAGGTGGAAGATGTATGTTGTCAGATAACATGAAACAAAAGACAAAAAGAAAACTCATTGCTGACTTCGACACTGTTTCATTATATCCTTTCAGCTATAGCAAGACTTATATACTTTAGAAGTATTCCAAAAGTATTGAAAGGAAGAAATGTTAAGCACAGAGTATCTCATTAGACATTTATTTTCGATTGACGACCAAAAGGAACCCATTGGTGAAAAGTTTATGTCTGCTTCTTTGTTCTCATTAAGATAACAGAAGAATTGGTATACCCAGACACTTTCATTTAATAGTTTGCGACCCTGAACTAAATCCAGAACTTAACGTTCCAAGAAGTTCAAACACTTGCTGTCTCATGTATGTTTGACCAGTATAACATTACAAGACCTCATAAAATATCAAGGTGTCAAATGTAATGTTTGCAAGGATACTATTACATGGAAACAGAGATATGAGAATAAGAGATGAAGTAAAGAAGTTGTTGAGTTAAGGTTTAAAGTATAAGAAAGAAAAAACCCCTTACAAGAAATATTAAACTCATTCTGAACAGCATTTATGGCAAAAACTATTCTATCTCCTATTGAGCAAAAAATAACCATAGTTAGATGACAAAGATGCTATAAGATATGCTATAAGAAATTACAACCATATATGAAGGTTCGAAGTTTTGGATGGTTCAGATAAAAATATTCAAGCTAACGAAAAGCATTGCAGACACTTTAACTTCTGTCCACTTGGTGTTTAATATTCTGTCTATGTCAAAACGTATTATGAATGAAGTATTCTACTGCAGAGGACATGGGACTTCAAATCTTTTACCAGGATACCGACAGTATGCACATTATATAATGAAGACATCCCAAAGCTTGCAGCAGAGTTTAAGAAGAATACGGTAGAGAACTTAATTGGGTAAAACATTAGTCAGTTCCATTCTGACTTTGCAGAAATAACACCTGGGAAAACAAGTTTAGCATACAAGTCAATTATTTTGTGGAAAGAAGACTACATAGACTTACTCACGAATGATTTAAATGAAGTTGCATTTCACTGCCAGAATGAAAGCGTGAAGGCAAGATGTTATTGCTTTAACCGCTAATGAAATGTTTCCTGAAGCTATATAAATTGCTATACAATGGAAGATAAAGAACATTCACATACCTGTTGGAACATATGACAAAGACTCTGTATTCAGTTTAATGAAACTTTACAAAGCACTTCATGACGGTCAGAAGATTTGCCATTCGACTTATGTAAGTCATGTCCAACCTTGCTTTGCTGAAAAGTTTCAACTTTTCAATAACGACTAAAACAAGCTTTATTCGTAAGTTGAAGTTCTGAGGTCATTTATTTTTTGTCAGCAATGAGGTCATTCGTGATAAAAATAAAGCTAGCGTAGATTTTACAATACTGCATGGTAGAGTTTAAGAGTTGTGCTTCAATGTAGAGACAGTCCTTCCCATCTGGAGGCAAGAAACACTGACATTTATGTCATGAGTGGAGTACATGTCTATCCAAAACTCACGATTGAAGCCAGTTTAATAATAATCATTAGTGAGTTAGGAAAGTGGTGAAGTTCTTGTTGACCAATGAACTCATTTTCAAACGCCTTTGGCTATATTAGAGTAAAAGTATGGCTTGCCTTCTATCCCAAATGCCAGGTGTTACAATCTTTGAAAATTCATTTTTCCTCGGAGCATTGCATCATAATTGAAAACATCTTAAAAATCATCACTTGGTCGGAGATTTGAAATCTTATTACGTAATGATTTTCTTTCTTTTTAGCGACTTCATTGAATGGTGAGAATACAATGAATTGACAGTCATGAGTTCCATTTCATTTTCATAAATTCATAATGAAAAGTCTATAAGTTGTGGCTGACTACCTTCTCTTTCAGTTGTGCAAGAAACTCACGTAAAGGCTGTAAAGTTTGTACTTCAATGTTGAACTTTTCTCGAACATCTCATTAAATGAAATCATACATTGTTGCAATGTTGTATCGTCTTTAAAGTATTGATATGTTGAATGTTTTGGCGCTTAAAGACTGTTCGTCATTTTCTATCTCGACTTGAAGTATAAAGTCAACCTTCTGAAAGCACGTGTTATATACATTAGATTATGCCAATGTACTTCTCTTCATTTATGTTCACATCCAGTCTGTTGGAAACTTAAACGTTACTCTGTTCCCCTTTATTTTGACGTCAGGTTTCACTACTGAACGCAACAGATAAAGGGATTTGTCTTATACATTTAATTCGATAAAAATAAACCATTTACTCTTTCTTTGCTTCAGCTTCTTTAGCTTTTGCTTCAGCTTCTTCCTCTAGCTTTCTTCGCCAGCAAACGTGGGTTCTTCTGTCTTCCAGCAGCTAATGCAGCTAGTTTTTTTCACTAAGTTTTCTCTTTGTCTCTCTGGCTTTTTGTTCTTTGTTTTGTTCCTTCAGTTCGGATAAAATTTGCTCGCGAATTTCTTTCTTCAAATGCTTCAACATCTATGACACCTTGGTCTTGTCCGTAGGGCTTGTCTGAGTCATTTGACTGCAGATAAAAAACTAAATTAAAACTTAACCGATGTAAAATGAGGCGTTTCAAAATCAGAGCGAGAGTCTATTATATTAAAATGACGCAAGAGGAATACAACATCCTTTCTATTATGTAAGTCAGAGTAAAGATGGTAAAATATATGTAAGAAAAAGAAAGGTTCCATTAGCGAATGCAGGAAAGCGACAACATTAAGGTGCATGGCAAGGGTGAAGTCCACGAAGCCCATATAAAAACCTTCTGTTCAAACTGACCACCTAGTAGAACAAGAAGAAAAGAAAGCCAGTATGTTCTTTCAATAACGAACCAAGAGCTTATTGCAAAGTTCGTGAATTTCATTGAAAAACAAACCGAGTCAAAAATCCTGACCCGCCAGTGAAAGAAGTTGAGACAAAAGAGAATGTACAGTTCATTGAAAATGTCAAGAAACAAATTCCACCACGAATACCAAGAAGAAGAGTTGAGATAATGAAGTAAATGATATTTTTATCCGAAGTAAAATACATGCAGAACGAACAGTTAAACGAATATTACTCCAGCAGAGCATATTCATCAGATTCGCTCATATTTCGATATCATAGACAATGCAGTTCAAATTGGTGACACTAATAGAAAATATTCTGACGCAAAGATTCCATCACAACCTGGAACTGCTAAAGATAACACATGGTAACATTCAATCTCTCACCTCCTGGTGAAAATATGTTGGACCTTTACAAATACATTCATTACGTATAAAATGGAAGGTCAATTTATTGCAGATAAAGAAATTGGTTCAGGTTCCAATAAAAAACAAACCCACCAGGATTTTGGATTGGTTTCGATGACGCTTTCTATGCAGTTGCTGGATATCAAATCCTTGCAAATGGTCGTATCGTATATCTCAAGACAACGCAAGAGAAGAAGCATATATAACTTCAAACTCACAAACTACCGAACAAATAAAGAAAGTAGATGTTTTCTAAAGACTCGACATGAAGATGTATGGAGTCATTCGGGAACATGCAGAACAGGACAAATTGTTAGTGGTCCAATTACAGCAGGAAAAACATTGATTTTAAGCTTCGTTAAGAATTCCTGTTAGAGATTCCTTCCATTAGAAGCTATTCGATTTATTCCAGCTTTTGCAGGAAACATTCAGCTTAAAGTAAAGTTTCAGTAGCGACGCCTTACAATGCACATCTATATCTGTAAATGATATCATTGCTTTCAATCCAACTCTTAAAGTTGCATTTGCTTCAGATTCAAATCCACCGACAAATAAATTTGTTCCATGGAATGAACCATTCACTATGATAACGAAGGCAATAGAAGCTAGTGGAACAGTTACTATTACAACTGTAACCCAGCAACTATTTGAACAAAGATGGATTTTAATGAATGTTTCATTCATCCAAAGTCATCTCTCTTTAGACCCTAACTTTATACAGAACTTGTAGAACATTATACAAACGAGGCTTTATGTTTTCCTGTTAAAGTTATGGATTGGATTCCTATGGACGGTTCATTCTCAAAGAAACAGATAGTTCAAGTGCAACATTTACAGCAGCTTTATACGCCTATTAATGTTAAAAGTATTTGGGCACTATTTAGAAAGAAAGACAACTATTATGTTAATTTGAGAACCCTAAGTTTAAATATCTTCAGCTTTCCATGGGAGCTTATGGAAATATGCCTTGCAGAACCTGAAAAAACATATGGACCTGTATTTATGAAATGGTTGCGAACGCTTGCAATACAAACAATGATATGATAGGATTTAATGAAGATGTTATGAGGTCATTGGTGGATGATGGTAGTGTGGAACATAAATGGGATAGCTATGACAACACACATTTCTTATGTGGTTTTCCAACAGAAGTGGACTTTTGCTTCCAACAAGGTCAAACATCTACTGCTCCAATAACATACAAATTGTCTGTTAAAGGACCTATTGAACTAGCAACTGAAAACGTACCAAAGCCACTTATTGGATTTATGAGGGATTGTTGCTTTGCAATACAAGTAAGACAGTCAGGCATACCAATAATAAGACTTGACGACTATAACTTAGCCACGGACGACAGTGAGGAATAAAGGATGAACGTTTATTTTTAAAGCTTATAAATGAGTTCTCATCAAGCTCTCGCGAACCTTCACCATCTATGAAACAAAACTTTACCAAACGATTATGGAGCACCTATTGAATATTTCTTACGAGCTGCACAATGGCAAAGAACAGTCTCACCAAGGTTAGGTGTCCACCAGCTCCTGTCAAAAATAGCATTGGTCAGTCCTTATATAAAATATGGTCTCCCACTAGGTTTGCTAGCTACAGCGGGAGCAGTAATGATGTTGAAAAGAAATAAAGCAAATGTTATAAATAATACTGAAGTAGCTGAAGTTAAAACAAACTCCAACACCTTCGCCAAAACCAACGCCTTCACAAGCAAAACTTCAATAACTCCTGAACCTATGGAAGTACAAACTCCTGTTCAAAAGTCAAACTCCTAAACCGACTCCAACATTTAAAACCAGAACCTACTCCTCAAATAAATCGTAAAACTCCTGCGTTTCCTTACTGAAAAAAATAACGTTATTTTTATTTTTATTGAACATTTTATTTGATTGAAATGACGACTAAAGTCACTGAAGCAATGAAACAAAAGTTTTTGGTTAGAATACATTAAATCAGGAATTATTCCAGAAGGTTTTACGTCATACTATGAAGGAGGTAGAGTTCAGTTTAGAAAGATAAAGCAACCATTAGATAAAGAAGGAATTTTGAGAAAGATTAAACTTCATGGGACAACATTGCTGAACTTAGGAAGAAGTTAGAAGAGTTGGAGAAAGGAAGAGGTTATAAAGCAATGAATTCAACAGGTTAGAAAAGAGGTTAGATATCGGGTTAATCTAACCTTCTACCCTAAATTTATTTTGTGCTATGTTTTCATACGTGTGCGCGGTGGTGATATCATTAATTTTTAAGTTTATTTTTATTTATTTTTATTTTTATTTGGATGTAATGACAGAACAAAAGCAACTCATACAAATCAAAACATTATAAAAAACATACATTTAAACATTTATTTCTTCCTTCCTGAGCATAACATGTTTCTTTCAAATACATCCGAGACCAGTTGACTTTTCATTGACTGTTTATAAAAGATAGAAATAGTTATATCATTAAACCAATGATGACGAAGGTAAGTTATGTAAATTGTACGTTAAGAAGTTAGAGAAAGTTTATGGCTTCAAGTATGACTACAATAGGGTTAACACTGAGATGAAGATATTGAGGAAAATTTATGAGAACATTAGTGAAGTCGTTAGTGAGTGAGAACGATAGTGAGAACGTTTATTTTTACATTAGTGAGTTCGTTAGTGAAGTGGTGGCGGCTTTGTAAATATTAAGGTTAAATTAGTTTTTGCGTTCATGTTGTAAAATATACGTAACGGTTTGTAAAGTGTCAAATTCACAAGTATTGGTAAAGGGAACCAGTGCCACCTATATCCCAACTATTGTATACTACTAAAGTTTTCCCTGTTCAAATTTCTTCATACGTACGTTTTCTTTGTTATAATTCTGAGTAAAAATACATATGGAGTGTCAAAACCGTTGAGTTTCACATTAATTAAAAATTGCTGCGGAAAAGTCGTCCAAAAAAAAGTAGGTCCCGAGGGTGCAACAACGCCAACTTACAGTAAGAGTTGTACAATGTCAACTAAATATTCAGTACGATAGAATACGATTATGTAAAAGTTTACAATTGGTAAAGTTTGTCTTGATTCAAACAATCTTGTTTTTTTCAGAATCAAGTCTTGTAATTTTTCAGAAACAAGTCTTGTTTTTCAAGGACAATCTTTCCTATTCAGAACAAAGTCTTGCACTTATTTAGTCAGTTTTCTTGTAAATCTCAAATTGAAACAATTGTCCTGATTCAAGACAGTCTCTATTTTCAGAACAAATCTTGTATTTTCAGAAAATCTTGTATTTTTTCAAAGACAATATCTGTCCTGGATTCAGAACAAGTCTTGCACTTTTCAGAAATTCCTATGCGTCTAACCCTTTACAAATGCACTTCTACACCCACATTCACGTATCATTTCTTCGTGGCGCGAAAAATCATATGCTCTCAATTTTTATTGTTTCCTATGTATCTATCGTGTTTCTGTCACTTCCCTCATGTGTGGTCCAGAAAATATATCCATACATCTTTATAGCCTCCGGTATCTCCCTCAAATTCTTGACGCTCTTGACATTGTATACACACCATCAACTTCGAATTTTACTGCTTGCTACTATGACCTTGCATTTGTTCACTTATCGACTTCTTTTCACACTATGTAACTCTTCGAATTCTTAACATTCTTTAACACAGAAAATTAAAGTTAGTTTATTCTTATTTATTTTTTATTTGTATTAAGTGACAATAGTCAACAACAGGGAGAACCCACACACTGCCATCGCTTAGTTCATGAAAGCCCAGGATAGAACGATAACGCCCTTATGCGGTTCTCACTTAAACAAACAACTCCGTTCACATTCGTTCCGCTCAAAGACGATACTTCTCTCCAAATGCAATATTTGACATTGTTTTGCTCTCGACTCTACAAAACAGCCAAACGACGTTAAAACCAAAGACAAAAGAATCTTTAGTGAATTTCTCTAGAGACTTTTCGCATAAACACATGAATCAAATTCCCATGAAATAAGAGTTATAGTCATTTAGCATTCTTGAAAGCAATCAGAATGTGGCCTTGCCTGAAATTCTCGTTAGCTGAAATCCGTGCATTGGTTACTCGCAGGCTGTTATTTCATGATTAGATAAATTCATAGAACAAGAACGTTGGAGAGATGAAAGAAACTTCAGCAAAAGATGAAGTCATTGAATCCAAGACAAAAGCATACAGAAAAAGAATAACCCGTTCATGTACCAAAAGGAAAGAAAGATTTATAAGTCATATGTATATATGAAAGTTGAGAAAGAAGAATATAGAAAGATATCGTGATGTTGGATCTTAGATCAGACAGAAAACAACAAAAGCTTTTATGACCTGCTAATTTACAAATCTGACAGAACTGTTCGTATCTGCATAAATTACCATTTCAATGACAACCAATGAGCAAAATAAAGAAATGTCAAAAAATTAACTCTTCTCAAAACACACTATACATCAAAGGTTGCACAACTACTTACATTCAAAGAAGACTTAACACTTATGAAGAAGCAATAAACAAATATTTCTCGATAACTTCATACACGAGAAGAATCAATAAAAATCAAGTAATTTCTTATTTTACTAAAATTTTATGCTCATATGAAAAAACATGAATTAGAATATTCTGGAATCATACAGAAGAAGAAGAGAACGAAAACATGTAAAAGATTATGCAAAATTTTGAAGACATACAAAGCACTTAAACAATAATTCTAAAAATGCTTCTAAAATTATCCGCAAAATTTCTGAAATGCGTATTAAGCTTATGAAAAAGCGATATTGAAAAGTTTATACATTGTGAATTGTTGAAATATCATATGAACTAACCAAAAATATATTTTTGTCTTCAATGACGTCAGGGTCAATTTCTTCAACCATTCACTCCTTCTCCAATGTCAATAGAAGCTCTTCAACCTTTGTAAGAACTTTTGCTTCACAACATCTTGTTCTTCATTTGTTTCAAGATGAAAGAATAATATTCACATATTGTTTACCCTTTCTGTTATGATCTTTCTGTTCGAAAATCATAGCAATACGTGAAGAATGTCAATGTTGAGTTTCTTTAAAGATAATGGAGCTATCATTTTGACATCACGAAGAAAACTCTTTGTTTAAAACGTACTGCTTAACTCTTGTGAAGATATAACGTTTGCGTCAATTGACGTATATGCTAATGTTCTGACATACCTGACCAAACTCTAGATCTTTCTAACCCAAACTGCTTGAGTTAAAGTGATAACATAACATTTGATAGAATATTGAACGTATTTCTTGATCGACAGTAGCGAGAGGCAATTGTATGAAAAAACTTCATAATCTTGCATGTGTTTCATTAAATATAAAATATTAAATATTTTGAAAATATACTTAAAAAAAATCATAATCTAATTTTTCAAAAATATTTTAATTCCGATAGAAAAATGACAGAAAAATTAACCTGTTTACATACGCCAGACCTCTTGCCCACTATCTTTATAACCACAAGTATATACATAGACATAAAATTAGAGAAAGCGAAATTCTACAAATAAGAAATGAAATACGTAATCAAAAAGAGAAACATATAGAGACCATCAACTGATTGCAATTTTAGTCCTAGAAATGGATACGCAATTGGATAGATGACTATTAATAAGATGAAAAAGAAGATCTATAATGAAGATATGAACAAATCAAACAAATAAGACAGCTTCTAGAGAAAAATTCATGCTGATATTAAAACTCTTTTCACGCTCGAATGCTTCAAAATAGAAAGAAATAATTTTCTAAGTTATTTTTCAAAAAATTTTTTATTTCGCTACTAAAAGTATCGAAGTTTCTAAGTTATAAACACTCCGAAATAAAACAACCTACAGAACTAAATATAGAGTGCAAAGCATTTACAAACAACAAACAAAATAAGGCACTCGCTGACATCCTCAAGACTAAGGTGTATGATAAACTTATGATAGAATTCATGAGTTCATTAAAGCCGCAACCGGCGAGGACGAAGTCATGAAGAAGCATTCCTTTAATGACGTTGCTTGATTTTACATATCATAGACGTTTCCTAAACCTCATGAAGTGAAGAAGAGAAATTTTTGACAAGAACAAATTGCAAACGTTGGTCAACTCGTTAAAGCTCTTTCACATACGTTCGTCAAGAAGATGTTTGCATAACAAACTCAACGTTGTGTTAAACACAGAAATGCTGTAACTTTTACACATGAAAGTAAAGAAGAAAAATGTTGATCAATAACAATGCACACGTTGTTCGAAACACGAAAGAGAGATGACACACTAAACAACAGAGGAAGAAGATGTTTAAAATTGCTATAGAACAAGCAGGTTGCGCAACTAGCTATAATGATCATTCGTTCCATTGACGACAAACCAAAGAGAGGAAGTATGGCTAAAGCAAATAAGATGAAATAATAGAAGAGGAATTAAAGTCACAATAGACTCATTGACTTAACATGAAGCTTTATAGAGAACCAAACAGAGACTACTTACACCAAACATTTCGTAAGTTTCATGAATCTTAGAGAAGATTAAATAAACTCCCAACTTAAGAGTATGTATGTTAAAACTTGTGTGAAAGTTATGAATGTCTACTGTAAACCCAAATAATATGAAACATATACCTACCATCAAGCTCTGAAGGAGAACTCTATAATCAAACGAGATAAAGAAGCAAATGCATTGCAAGTATTTTTGAAAGCATCTATGACTTCTTCTATACAAAATAAAAATCTTACATGACATATAAAGATGATACTTTAAACAGTAATATGAAGGCTAACAGTCCAGATGTAAAGAAAGGAACAAGCAAAGAAGACACCATATAGACATGAAAACACTACAAATGACCAGAAAGCCATTTTGGAACTACATTAAGCAAACAGACGAACCCAGCACTTATAGAAAGCTTGGAAAGAAATGGTTGTGAAAAGAAGTTCTATTAAAGAAGAGAACGGTCAGTTCTGAAGTATTTTGCACTATTACCTATTAAATCTTGAACTGCTACAAATCTTCAATGAACTAACAAAAGACTGCAACACTTAATACAGAGAAATGCTTGTTTATGCTTGATTTCAGCTCGGAGTAAATAAGAACTATTGACCACATGAGATGATATCATTCGTTTTAGAGATCTCCCTCAATAATAATACAAGAAAATTTCTATGACGCAAAAACTAGCTTATATGATTTAATTTACCATTGTACTTCAAGAATCAAGACATAATAAATAAAGAGATACATACCAAAAGAATGTGAAACTGTTAGAATCTATGACTAATTCGTGTGTTGAAGACCACTACATGCTAAATGAAAGACTTTCCAATGACAAACATATTTCATTCGAAAAACATATATAGAATCTTGAAGAGTTCACGTGTGGAATTAACATTTTGAAAACTAGAGAAAATATACAAAAGAAGAAGTAAATGATTATTTCATGATATGAACTCTACAGTTCGCTAGATATATACACCTGTGATTTATGAATAACATGGGGATGCAAATATTTAACCTATTCTAGGAAACATTTTTCACATATTACGACCGATTAATATAATCAAAACCTTGACACCATTAGAAAGATTTAGACATATGCTCCAAAGTATTTGTACAATGAAGAAGAAAGCAGATCAAAAGAGAGTTAAATAAAGCTAAATGTAGCAACCTGAGCACGTTTTCTTTGCTATATATTGAGTTTAGTAGATGGTTCTTAAAGCTTATAACATCTTCTTATGAAACATAAGTGGTTCAGTTTAAGTAAAGATTTGGGTCAAAACTGTCATAAATCAGAATTTTCTGAAAGACTTCCTACCGAAGAGATTTAATTATTTCCATAACTCAGTATGACAAAACTATCCATCTAAGACAACATGACAGAAGTGAAAGGAACTCCCATTCATTAAAGTTCACCAAGCAATGCAATACGTTGGTATAAAAGGAAGGCCAATTATTATTAAAAGCTCTACAGCTTGTTATAAATAACGACAGCTTTAAACTATTTCCTGCATGTTTAACTCCTATACAAACAGGGACCCGAAAGAAGTTAGTATTCCATAAACTTACTACAATACAGTGTAATTTGTTTAGTCAAATATGACAACAGATACTGTTCATTTCGAGCATGAAGTTGATCCATTGATGCAGATATCATTGATGAGAACTAGATCATCAAAGGTTGCAGTAATAGAGAAAACCACTCGACTTAGAAAAATATAGCACGTTTTACTGCAAACAAGATTAAGAATTTTAAAGAACGTTTTGTAAACGTTCTCGCAATGACTTTTGAAAAGAGTTATTTAAACGTTATATCTACGTTTAGTTATTTGTTCTTATTCTTAACAAATTGTTAGAACAGAGTTATACCTTCCCGAATTGATTCAATCTTTATGACCTCTCAAATTAAACAAAGAGAATATATTTCGAGATGCATTCAAGTGAAGATTATGGTTGTCGAATAACATGAAACAAAAGAAGCAAAGAAAGAACTCATATGCTGCAGCTTCGGAACAATTTTCATTATATCCTCACATCTAAGCAAGACTTTATACTTTTAGAAGATTCCAAAATACTTGAAAGGATAAAAGTTACACACAGAAGCTACTCTCACAGACATTATCGATACGAACTCATCCAAATGAACCCATTTGTAAATTATGTCTGTCTCTTCTTCTCATTAATTGATACAGAGATTGTTACCAGACACTGTTCATAAAGTTTTGCACCCTGTGTAACTAAATCCAGAACTAACGTTCAAGGAAGTTCAAACAACTTCGCTGTCTCATTGTTATGTTGACCTATAATCATTACAAGACCTCAATAAATCTATCAAGTTGTCTAATGTGATAGTGTCGCAAGATACTATTACACATGGAAACAGAATATGAGATAAAGATGATGAAGTATAAAAAGTTGTTTGATTAAGGTTAAAGATATAGAAAGAAGAAAACCCCTTACAGAAATTATAAACTCATCGAAACAGCATTTATGCAAAACTATTCTTATCTCCTATGAGTCAAAAATAACCATAGTAGAGACAAAGAATGCTATAAGATATTGCTATTAAGAAATTACAACGCACTATATGAATTCAAGTTTGGATGGTCAATAAAAACTATTTTCAAGCTAACGAAAAGCTGTTGCAACACTTAACTTCTGTCCACTTTGTGTTAATATTCTTCAGTCAAAAAACAGTATATTATAAGTATTCTACTGCATGAGATCATGGGATCAAATCTTTTTACCAGGATACCGGACAGTATGCACTTATATAATGAAGACATCCCAAAGCTTTGCAGCGACGTTAAAGAGATAGTTTAGACTTATGGAAGAACTTAGTCAATTTCATTGCTGACTTTGCAGATAATAACACCTGGAAAACAAAGTTTTAGTTATACAAGTCCATATTTCTTGTGGAAAGAAAAGCCTTACCATTTACGACTTTACTCACTAACTGATTAAATTAAGATTGCATTCCACTGACAGAATAGAAAGCGTAAGCAAGTGATTATGCTTTAACCGCTAATGAAATGATTTCCTGAAGCTATACTCTATGTATTTACAATGAATAATAGAAATCATTTCAATACGCTGTTGAACATATGACAAAGACTCTGATGTCAGTTTAATGAAACTTTATACAAGCACTTATGACGTCAAGAGCATTGCCATATCGACTAGTAAGTCATTCAACTGCTTTTCGCTGAAAAGTTCATTACTTTTCGAATAACGACTAAAACAAATTATTCGTAAGTGATTAATGCCTGAGAGTCTATTTATTTTTTCAGCAATGGTCAGTTCGTATAAAGAATTAATAGTAGCGTAATATTTACAATCGCATGTAGAGTTCTTATGAGTTTGGTGCATTCAATGTAGAGACAGTCCTCCCATTAGACTGGAGGCAGAAACACTAAGCATTTATTTCATGAGCGAGACCATGTGAACTACCAAACAACTCACCATTGAAGCTCAGTAATTATAGTATTTCAGGTTAGGAACTTGAAGTTCTGTGTATTGACCAATCTGTCAAACTCTATTTCAGCTCTTAGTGAACTAATCTTCTCATAAGCCTTGGCAATAGTGTAAAGTATATGCTTTGCTTTCTATCCCAAATATGCTCAGTGTAAGTTACTAATTGAAAATTCATTTTCTCGGATAAGCATTTGCATCAAATTGAAATACATTCTTAAAATCCATCACTGCGTTCGGAGATTTTAAATCTTATACGTAATGATTTCTTTCTTTTTAGCGAACTGTCATTGAAATGGTTGGAGAAAATTAAACAACGAATGTACAGCATATTCTCATCTTTCATTATTTCACTATCAATTTTACCATGAACCCATATGAAAGTCTATAAGTTGTGCTGGTTATTCTGACAACTTCTTCTTCATTTGTGCAAGAAAACTCACGAAAGTGTAAAGTTTTGTACTTCAATGTTGTAAACTTTCTACCGAACACTCATTCAAATGAAATCATACATATTGTTGCAATTTCTATGTCTTGAAAGTATCTTATATATGTGAACTGCTTTGGGCCTTAAAGATGTTCGTCATTCTTTCGCTTGATCTCAACGAAGATAAATCAAACCTTCTGAAAGCACTGTGTTATAACACGTATAGCATAATTTATCTGCCAATGCTTACTTCTCTTCATTTATGTCACCAATACCTAGTCTGTGGAATACTAAACGTTACTCTTTCCGCCCTTTATATGGTATCATCAGACTCAAAGTCGGTTTATCACTACCGAACGCAACAGTAAAGGTATTTGTTCTATACATTTAATTCGGATTAAAAATAAACCATTACTCTTTGCTATGGCTTTCAGCTTCTTTAGCCTTTGCTTGCTTCTTCTCGCTAGTTTCTTTTCGCTCAGCAAACGTGGCTCTTCTGTCTTCCGCACAATGCTAAGTTGTTCCTAGTTCCTATGCTTGGCTTGTTGTTCATTCTACGAGTTCGTAATTGCTCTTCGATTTCTCTCTCTAATGTTAACACTGTATAATGTCCGACATCGTTGATATACATATGCTGCGCTCCTTCATGTATTACAGTTTCACCGTTTATGTCCTAGCTTTCTGCATTGTATACTTGCCAAAAAAAAAAACTAAATTAAAACTTTAACCGATTGTAAAATGAGCCTTTCAAAATCAGAGCGAGAGTCGTTCCTATCAAATATGACACCGCAAGAAGGAATTACAAAATCCTTATTCTAGTTATGATAATACTCCAGACGTACAGATGTTAAAATTAAGTAAGGAAAAGAAAAGGTTCCATTAGCGAATGCAGAAGCGACAACATTTAAGGATGCTTAGCAGGGTGAAAGTCCATCGAACCCATAGTTAAAACTTTCTCGTATCTCAAAACTAGACCACAATCACCAAGAACAGAAGAAAAAACGCACACGCATGTCCTTCAATAAACGAAACCAAGTATATATGCATAAGTTCGTGAATTTCATGAAAAACAAAACTCGAGCAATAGAATCCCTGACTCCGCCAGTGAAAAAGTAACAAAAGAGAAGTAACAGTTTACATTGAATAAATGTTCGTAAAAACAACTTCCACCACGAAATACCATGAAGAAGAGTGAGAATAACTGAGTAAATAGATATTTTTATCCGAAGTGATAATTACATGCAGACAACGAACACTACTACACGAATTTACTCCAGCAGAAGCCATCATTCATCAGATCGCTCATTAATTCATATCATAGACCAATGTCAGTTCAAAATTAGGTGAGCAGCTATTATAGTTAAAATATTTTCTGACCCAAAGATCCCATCCACAAAACCTGGAACTGCTAAAGATAAACATAGGTAACATTCAAATCTCTCACCTCTGGTTGAAAATATGTGGACCCTTACAAATACATTCATTACGTATAAATGTCAAAGGTCAATTTATTGCAGATAAAAAATTGTTCAGTTCCAATAAACAAACCCACCAGGATTTTGGTATGTTTTTCGTATGACCGCTTTCTATGTCAGTTGCTGATGTATCAAATCCTTTGCAAATGGTCGTATCGACTATCTTCAAGACAACCGCAAGAGAAAAGCTATATATAACTCAAAAAACCACAAAACACGAACAAATAAAGAAGAGTAGATGCTTTCTCAGAAGACTCGACACTGAAATGATGTATGGATCATCCGTGAACATAGCAAAACAGGACAAATTTAGTGCCAATTCAACAGCAATGTTGATAAATCACTTGATTTTAAGCTTCGTTTAAGGAATTCCTGTTAAAGATTCTCCATTCAGCATTCATTTATTCCAGCTTGCCAAAACATTCAGCTTTAAAAGTAAAGTTCATTAGCGACGCTCTACAATGCAATCTATATCTGTAAATATTGATCATGCTTTCATTCCAACTCTTAAATGCCATTTGTCTCAGATTCATAATCACCGACAAATTAAATTTTGTTCCTATAATGAACCATCACTATGATAACAAATGGCAATAAAAGCTAGGGAACAGTTACTATGTAAACTTTTAACCCTAGCAACTATTAATTTCCGAACAAGATGAGATTTTTAATGATATGTTGGCATTCAATCCAAATCTCTCTACTTAACACCTAACATGTATTACAGAACTGATAGAACATTATACAAAGACTCTCTGAGCCGGGTGAAAGTAGGAGATGCCTTAGGAGACAGGTGCATGCTACAAAGAAACAGATAGGCAAGGTCAACAGTGTACATCAGCGGTTTAACGCCTAGTAATGGAAAGTGGTTGGCCACTAGGAGGAAAGAAAGACAACTAGTTGAGGTGAACTGGGAGAGACCCTAAAGGGTAAATAGTGCAACTGTCCATGGAGGTGAGGATAATGAGCCGTCAGAACCTGAAAATTCAGCTGAGGACCGAGTAGGATGTGAAAGGGGCAACGCCTGGCCAATGACCAAACAAGGATGAGAGAAGAATGAAAGATGTGGGAGGGCATAAGGGATGGGAGGATGAGAGGGTGAACAGAAAGGATAAGCCGGAGTGGACAGTACACACATGGCTTGAGTTGTGGTGTGGCAAACAGAAGGGGACTGGGCATTCCACAAGGGCAAACAGGTACGGCCACCAATGTAACAGACAAAAAGTGCGTGGAAGGACCTAAAGAGGGGCAAACCGAAAAGACGCAAGCCGAGAATCATCAATGTATTAGTGTGTGTTTAGTAACGCCACAACGGCACACGACCTCGTGTAAAGGCAGATAATAGATAATATCCTGCAAAGTATACGCCACTAAAAGATAATGTTCCTGGAAGTAGGATGAATCCAGGATTGAATCTGCTGACTTGCGGATATAAACAACCCATGTGAATGCGGTCGAGGCTGGGTGTGTGTGGTGTGGCAGAGAAGCGATGACCGGTTATAACGTGGTAGCCTCCAAGTTTGTGTGTGTGTGTGTTATCACTTGGACACGAGAGAACACGCGGTGGGTGAGGGGATGGGTGGTTGTGTTCTGGTTGGGTGTGGGCTGTGAGAATAGCGTCGCAAATGGGTAAGGAAACCCAGTGGTCCCTACATGTGCGCTCGATTAGGGTGCTGTCATTGTGGCGGGGATGGGCTTCGCCACTTGAGTGTTCTAGAGTTTTTTTGTGTTTGCTACGTATTCTTGCTGGCTTGGGGTAGCTGCACAAGCGTTGTTTTTTGTGTGGTTTTGTTAAGTTGGTGTTAATAGTTTGATAATTGTTTCTATTGCGGCCTCAGATCGTTTCTCGCTCTCAGCATTTTTTAATTTGATAAATATATTGATTAATCGAGGCTTCTTTAGGTACTGATAATTTGCAAGGCTTTCGACACCATTTCATAAATACAGGTTCATAATGATTTTTCAGGTTTCTGCAAGCATATTCATTAAGCTCATGGAAGCTTGAAGATATTAAGACTTAGGTTCTCAATATTTAACATAATGTTGGTCTTTCTCTTTCTAAATATGGCCCAAATACTTTGTAACATTAATAGGCGTATAAGCTGCTGTAAATGTTGCACTTGAACTATCTGTATTCTTTGAGAATGAACCGTCCATAGGATCCAATCATAACTTTAACAGGAAACTAAAGCTCGGTTGTGTATTAATGTTCTACAACGTTCTGTATAAATGTTAGGGTCTAAAAGAATGCTTTGATTGAATGAAACCATTCATTAAAAATCCTATTCTTTGTTCGAATAGTTGCTGGGTTACAGTTGTAATTGTAGTAACGGTTTCCACTTAGCTTCTAATGCCTTCGTATATCAATAGTGTAATGGTCATTCCATGGAAACATAATTTATTTGTCGGTGGAATTTGAATCTGAATGCAAATGCAACTTTAAGATTTGGGATTGAAAGCAATGATAGTCATTTACAAGATATAATGTGTGCATGTAAGGCGTCGTACTGAACTTTTACTTTAAGCTTGAATGTTTCCGCAAAAAGCTGGAATAAATTCCGTAATAGCTTCTAAGGAAGGAGATCTTCTAACAGGAATTCTTAAACGAAGCTTAAAAAGGCAAATGATTTCCTGCTGTTAAATTTGGACCATCTAACAATTTGTCTCTGTTCTGTCATGTTCCCGAATTGACGCCATTACATCTTCATGTCAGTCTCTTGAGAAAAAACAGTCTAGCTTCTTTATTTTGTTCGTTAGTTTGTGAGTTTGAAGTTTATAATATTGCTTTTTCGCTTGCGTTGTCTTGAGAATATACGATACGACCATTTTGCCAAGGATTTGCATTAGCCAGCAACTGCATAGAAAGGTCAATCGAAACCAATCCAAAATCCTGGTGGGTTTGTTTTATTGGAAACCGGAAATCCTAATTTCTTTATCTGCGAATAAATTGACCT